>NC_133648.1:240812602-241056659 GCF_009905375.1 Apium graveolens | reverse complement strand
ATGTAGGATCTCGAGACGAGGGAAAACTTGCCATAAAGGTCGAGTGAAGCTCCAGTTGTTGCTCCTACCAGTCAGACCAGACCAGCCTATCTCAATGCAAGTGATTCAACTTGACCTTCATATTTACTATAAAAAGTTCATATATATCGATGCAATCATCCTGAGTCATTTTGATATGTTTAAATCAAGCGTATCTCTCGTTTATCTTTGAATTATATAGAAATGCCATGAACCCTCGAGTATGTATTGCAAGTCGTTTAAAAGTCTTTTCATGATAGTTAAATGCCATGATAAAATAAAGAGTTGTTATATTACTTGATTGATCCTCTTGATTAACATACTGATGATTCCTAAGTATTGATATCTCATCCTGATACTTGAACCCCTATAGAACCTTAACTTGAACTCTGATAGTCAGAAACTTACCAACATGATTCCTCATTGATTGATACCCTCTTTCTTATCCTAAAGCTTGACAATTCTGATATATATACATCCTGAGCTAGAGATCATTACCTTAACACCCATAGTATTCGTGAAGCTTATCTTTTTAATGATCCAACACCTGTACCTTGACGAGAAACCATTGCTTTGAGCCCAGTTTGGCATTACCCCTTCATATTATCCATTAGTCTCACCATATTTTCCTGTCCAAGTTTTGACATATGAAAACCTTTTGGTTACCCTAATAGAGTAAAGTTTTGTGAATCATGGCCCTGAGATTTAGTACCATATTTCCCATGTTTCGAGTTAATCTATAATCCCTTAATAAAAATATTTACTGTTAAAAGAGATTTTGTTACAATTCGGCATCAGCTTTTGAAATAAATAAAATGTGGGTTTTCAGTCCCAAAGGGGGATAAATGTTTTCTTGAATAGTGGATCTGGACTGAGACGCGAGTCCTTTCCATACTTATATTAGGCTTAAAAGTTGCCAAGGGATTCCCGTTAATGTTTTAGAACCCAGCGAGGTTCGGGATTACTTCGTGACTGATCACCAGCTGTAATCCGTAGCGTCATAAAATGATTTTGATTAAGACAAGATTTTAAAATTGTTTTGACGCAAGCAAAATGATGCCATCTCACATAGTTTTATCTCTCGTTATCATTAGTTATGTCTTTCCATTGTCATTCTTAAAAGTATATCTCAATTTATGTTTTGTGTCGTACTGTTAGCACTTGTTGAGCATTTGGCTCACTCCTTGCTTTACCCTGATATTACAGCTAGCAGCTATGGTTAGATTCAAGCAGACTGCCCGTAAGACCTGTGATGATGATGCTTATGTTCGAGCTCGGGTAGAATAAGTAATAATAGCTGTGTGAGGACTCGGTATTTGTAATCAGATGTAATAGTTGGTAGTGTTGGGCTGTTCCAAAGTTGGGCTGTTCCAAACCCTAAACTGTAAGATCTTGGATTTGGTTGTGTATTCTTCATTAAAATGATGTAATAGCTATATTTATTTTGCTGTTTAAGTTGGGGGTGTGACAACACGGGAAGGTAATAGCATATGCGTCAAGACAACTCAAGCCGCATGAGCAAAATTATCCAACGCATGATTTGGAATTGGCAGCAATTGTGTTTGCTCTTAAGATTTGGAGGCATTATTTATACGGGGAAAAGTGCGAGATTTATACAGATCAAAAGAGTTTAAAGTATTTCTTTACTCAAAAGGAATTGAATATGAGACAGAGGAGATGGTTAGAGTTGATCAAAGATTATGATTGTGCGATAAACTATCATCCTGGAAAGGCAAATGTGGTAGCAGACACGCTAAGTCGCAAGGAAAGATTGAATAGGTTAACGTCATCGGAAGAATTGATCAAGGATTTTAAAAAGATGGAAATAGAAGTGCAGACTCCAGAATTTGGAGGTGAAGCCATATATGCGATATCATTTCAACCCGAAATTTTGGAAAAGATTCGATGCTGTCTTGAGCAAGTGATGAATCGCGAAAAGGTTAAGTTGACAGGAGAAGAAATTAAAGCTCAAAAGGATGGAAAGGAATATACCGTATTAACTCACGTATTTGGATACCTAATGTCGTGGAACTAAAGCACGAGATTTTGCAAGAAGCGCATAACTCAAAATTTTCAATTCACCCTGGAAGTACGAAAGTGTACCAGGATGTAAAAGAAAGTTATTGGTGGCCAAGCATGAAAACGGAAATTGCGGAATAGATAAGTAAATGTTATACGTGTCAAAGAGTCAAAGGGGAACATCAGAGGCCAAGCGGATTGCTTCAGCCACTGGATATACCAGAATGGAAATGAGAACATATAGCGATGGATTTCGTGGTAGGATTACCTAAAACCAAGTCCAATCATGATGCGATTTGGGTTGTAATCGATCGGTTGATGAAGTCAGCACATTTCTTGCCGATAAATGAAAAATTTTCGTGGGAAAAGTTGGTCAAATTATATTTGGATGAGATTGTGATGCGTCATGGAGTCCCTGTATCTATCGTGTCTGATAGAGATCCAAGGTTTAACTCGAGATTTTGGAGACAATTCCATGATCATTTGGGAACTAAGCTGAAAATGAGTACGACGTACCATCCGCAGATGGACGGACAAAGTGAAAGGACAATTCAGACAATTAAAGATATATTACGAACCTGTGCAATAGATTTCAAAGGAAATTGGGATGATCATTTACCGTTAATTGAATTTTCCTACAACAACAGTTATCACGCGAGTATTGGCATGCCGCCTTATGAAGTGTTGTATGAAAGAAAATGTAGGTCCCCTACATATTGGGACGAGGTTGGTGAGCACAAATTAATTGGCCCAGAGCTGGTTCAACAAACAAAGCAAAAGGTAGAAATGATTCGAAAAAGATTAGTTGCAGCTTAAGATCGACAAACGAAGTAAACAAATCAAGAACGAAAATATTTGCAATTTGAACCTGGAGACTAAGTCTTTCTAAAGATATCTCCTTGGAAAGGTTTAACTCGATTTGGAAAGAAAGGGAAGTTGAGTCCTAGGTATATTGGACCATTTGAAGTACTGCGACGAGTTGGGAAAGTGGCATATGAATTAGCGCTACCTCCGCAAATGCAACATCTACACAATGTATTCCATATATCTCTTTTGAAGAAGTATAATACTGATGCGAGCCATGTGATCGAATTGGAACCAGTGGAAATTCAACCGGATTTGTCATATATGGAACAACCAGTTCGAATCTTAGACCGAAAGGAGAGGACACTTAGAAATAAAGCTGTACCACCAGTCAGAGTGTTGTGGAGAAATCCACTAGTAGAAAAATCAACTTGGGAATTAGAAAGTGAAATGAACGAAAAGTATCCCCGTCTATTTGCCTAGACTAGATTCTGGGGACAGAATCCTTTTAAGGAGGGTAGATTGTGACGACTGAGAATTTTGTGACGTGTTTAAGTCAATAAAGTGTGATTTATGTGAAGTGACTATAATTATGTGACTAAGTGTTGATTAATTGTCTTTACTGTATATTAGAATCTAGGAGCGTAAGTAAAAACATTCCAGTTTAAAGAGTCAGCTTAGGAGTTAAACTGTGTTGTCGGACCGTCAGGTAGAACGGGACTCGTCCTAATAAGGGTTTAAAGTATATAAAATGTGAAATATGCATGATTGTATGAAATGAATGTTTAAAGGAAGTATTACATCCCAGTGACGTGTCGGTCGATAATGATAATGAGAAGCATAATTGAAACGCTGAGCGTCGGGCCGTCAGGCAGAACATGACCCGAAATGCGTAAAAAGGAATAATATTAAAGAAGGATAATTTCTATGATCAGACATGAGTTGTGATGTATTCATATGTGTGTTTGTCTGTCTTTACGCATGATTACGTGATTTGTTGATATTTTTATGGATTTAAGGGAATTATTTGATTTAAATAAATATTTATTTAACCTTCGCGCATTTTTATAAAATTATCTGAGTAAGATAACTGCATGAGATTTGTTCTGTTATCTTCGTATTAATCCTAAAGACTTTCTAAAAATGATGGATGGATTTATTTGGTGATCGTTGCATTTTAAATTGATTTTTATGTCATAAAGTGTTATTATTATCATAAACTTGTAAAAATCATATAAAATTTACCGTACGCTCAAAATCTTATTATGAGTAATGGTTGGAAAGCTAATTTCGAGATTGACGTTTTAAAATTATCATTCGTATCAAATTCATCTTTTCCGAGAGAGATATTTGCAGATCAAATTCATTTTCTTTTAAGAATAAAAAGTGAATCAGAAACGAGATAATCCAATTACCATACTACCCCTCCCTTGGTAGTATATAATCCCACCCACCTCCTCTTTTCTTTTTTTTACCCGAGCTTCTCTCTTCTCTTTCTTTTTCTCTCATTTCTTCATCCCTCTCGGGATTTCTCTCTCTCTCACTGTCAGTACACTCTCTCTCTTCAATCTCTCACTTGTTCTTCACTCTTTTTCGGTTATAGAACCATAATTGTGTGAGATTTTGTGTTATCTATCTATATATATACATGCATGTCACTATCTTCAAGTTTTTGAGAAAAACCAAAGTTGAATTTGGTGATTTTGAATTCAGTTTTCATGGAAACAAAAGGGCTTTAATTCTTGAATGATTTAAAGTGAAGATGAGTGCTTGCATGTGTGTAATCACTTGAGAAAATCGGTGGTTGAAGGTTGGAAACCTCCGAATGGGGGCACCACCATGATGCCACCGCCACCGGTGATGTACTCCGGTGAACCGGTGGTGAGCAATGATGTTAACCACTGAGCTCTAGTATTTAATCAATTATTTTGTGTTTGCATGTGGTTTCTTTTGAAAGGTCGAATGGATTTATAGTTTACAAGTTAATAAGTTGATTTTTGTTGGATGTGAATGTTAATCTAGCTTAATGTTAAGAGATTAGTGTGATTAAGATGCAATGGTTTGAAATTGAGTTTGCATGTGAGAATTTCTTGAAGAGGCCGAATGGATCTTAATATTTTTGAAAGATTATGTTGGGTTTGTTGATGTGAATGACTTATTGATAATCGTTTTTATAATTGGTAGTGTAATGAGAATAAATAATGGTTAAAAGTCCAAATTGATGCATGCATGTTGTGATTCTTGGAAATTTTAAATGTTTCTACTTGATTAAATTGAATTAAGTGATAAATTGAGCGATCATCCATGATTACGTTTGAATTATGAGTTTAAATGAGTTGTAAGAATGAAATTAAACTATTTTGGGATGATATACTTGATGCATGTCAAATGAGGGTTTTGCATGTTTGATTCTTAATTATGATAAGTGTTAAAGCCGAACAGGCCATATGAATTAAATGTCAAAATCTGATTTTTGGTAATTGATAAAATAATTGAGTGTTTATATATGAAAAGCTTTGGAATTGTTTATTTGATTGTGGTTTTGGTTCGAATTAAGGATAAAAGGAAAAAGAAATTAAGTTGATTGATAAAGTAATAGCTATGGTCGTAAGTAATTAGATATGAATGAAATCGTGTACTCGTACAATTTATATTCATGATTTAGCGAGTTAAGTTATAAAGGCTATGAGAAAAGAATGTGTTATGTGCTATGTGCATGTCTGTATATAAGCTATACTCGTACAATTTGAGTCAAAAGTATATTCGAGCTATCGTATTGAGTGAACGTTTTGGGAACGAGAGTTGAGAAACAAATTGAGGTTTTGGTTTTGATTGTAGATTCGGATCGTGAGGGCATTCAGGCTAGGAAATGGAAAGGTATACTAGGTGGCAGTAGTTCAACCTTTGTGAAACAGGAAAGCGAATTCAGGAAAGTAACTCTAATTACTTGTGTAAATGGTTATAGAGAGAATGTTGTTCATACCATGTAGAGTATTGAACTGTTAAAATGATGAACCCCTGATATCGATTTGAGATACCCCCTCTTTGATCTTGTAAAACTGTTACTGATAAGCTTATTGATTCAACCTTTTGGTAACCTATCTTTTCTGTTCAACTTATTTGATTATGCCACGAACTGTTATAAACCCTATAATTACCTTTATGAACCCCTTGTAATGATGCCATATTCTTTGATCACCGTATCCCCTATTGATCCTTGGAACAGTCTGATTCTTTTCACTTAAGTACCTTGTTATCATTGATTCAAAACCCCTAGAATTTCATCTTGTTTATCCTTGATTCATTTCCTTAACTTTGAATTCTTGAAATTGAATCTAAGAATGATTTTTGACTTGAAAGAGTCCGAATGATGTTATATTCTTGGTAATGATAAAATGAATTTAGAAACCTACTTTTTCCAACTCAAGGTTTTCCAAACGAATTCCTGATGGATTGGATTGGACGTAAGAGGCTAGTGGGACTAGTCCAGTCATTGTAAGAGGCTAGCGGGGCTAGTCCAGTTTAAGGCTGAAATTATGCCGTATGGTACCTTAAAGACCGGATGGAGGTCGGTATGGGCTGATCACCCGTATTATAATGAAATAAAAAGATAAAGTGGTCCAATCAAGGGTTCTATATTGATTTTAAAAAGGAATTGAAACTTCCTACTCAGTAATTGATTCTTTGAAAAGAAAATGTAAATGGTTTATATTGCTTTGAAAGAAGTTGATTGTGATATTGTGAAGCTTAAAGCTCTTAAACCCTGATTTTAAATCTGTTGATCATATAATTGATTCCATATAGTGAAATATTGTTGCTTTCCTTCCTGAAAGATCTGTTTCGATCCTTTAATGATTTGTGATGAATGTCGGCTTTCACCCTGCTTCGAGCCTTGTTCCTTAAAATCCCCACATTTCTTCTTCATAACCCTTTCATAACCCGAAAGATGGAAATCTGCCACCTAGAACAAATAAAGTAGAATGCCCTGAGATTGGTAAAGTATATTATGGATTTTATATCGTAGAACTGCTTTATAGTTACTTGCTGAGTTTTATACTCATATGTTTTATTTTAATCTAACCATGGCAGTTAAGCAAGAAGATGGCCAGGCTTAGGCGCATTGCTCGTAAGAGCGTACCTGGTGGTCCATACCGTGTTGAGGGCTTCCGGTTGCCAGAGCAGGTAGTGGTGTTTTTGAGTGAGAAAGCGCCTAGCCAGGAGATTGTAAAAATACAATGGGTTATCTGTCGGTTCCAAGCCGGAATCGATTATGTTTATTTAATATTAATTTAGGGTTGTAAGTTATATTTTATGATTGGTAGTTGTAATCTTGTCTCATACTTTATCCTGTTTGATCCTGTTAGTAGTTAATCGGGGTTTATGCTTATTTAATTATTAGATTAAAGGTGTGTGGGTCCTCATTTCCTAACCCCGAGATTGAGGGCGTCACAATTAATACGCAACTTAATCCTTTATATGAAGCATCCGTATATAGTAAAAACTCGTCCTTCTCATCGGGTAGAACCAATATCGGTGCAAAGACTAACCTTTTCTTTAACTCCTGAAAAATTTCTTCGCACTTATATGTCCATATAAAATTCTCGTTCTTTATTGTCAATTTAGTCAATGGAATTGCTATTTTAGAAAAATCTTGTACAAATCATCGGTAATATCCAGCTAATCCCGAGAAGCTTCTTACTTCCGTTGGAGTCTTTGGTCTTTTCCAATTCATAACAGCTTCAATCTTTGTAGAATCTACTTTGATACCTTCACTATTGACTACGTGTCCAGGAAATTGAACTTTCTTTAACCAAAACTCACATTTCAAAAACTTCGCGTACAACTTCTCTTTCCTTAAGATTTGCCAGGCAATCCTTAAATGTATCAAATGTTCCGTTTCTGACTTGGAGTAAATCAAAATATCATAAATGAATACTATCACGAACTTATCCAAGTATTTATTAAATACTTGATTCATAAGATCCATAAAAGCAGCTGGCGTATTCGTCAATCCAAACACCATTACCAAGAATTCATAATGTCCATATCTCATTTAAAACTCCGTTTTGGGTATATCTTCTGCCTTAATCTTCAATTGGCGATATCTCGATCATAAATCGATCTTTGAGAAACAGGTAGCTCCTTTTAGCTGATCAAATAAATCGTCGATTCACGGTAGAGGGTACTTATTCTTGATAGTCAACTTATTGAGTTCACGATAATCGATACACAATCTCATGCTTCCATCTTTCTTCTTTATGAACAACACTAGTGCACCCCAAGGGGATACACTTGGTCAAATATCTCCTTTATCTAACAATTCTTGCAACTATGTCGCTAGTTCCTTCATCTCAACGGCCGTCTTTTGAAACAGGTTCCGTTTCGGGAGCCAAATCAATCATGAATTCAATCTCTCGATTCAGAGGTAGTTCAGGTAATTCATTAGGGAAATACATCGGGAAACTCTTTTACCACCTAGATGTCCCCAATCTTTAGGGATTCCTTCTACCCATCTTTTGCGTGATTCAAATAACCTTCACACCCTTTTTGTAATAATCTCCTTGACTGCATCGCCGTTAAAAATTTATTGTCTTGCTTCTTTCCTTGAAATATCACCTCAGTTCCATCCTTGGACCTCAATTTTACTTTCTTGCTTCTACATTCGATCTGCGCATCATGGTTTTCTAACCAATCCATTCTGAGTATGACGTCGAATTATCCTAACTTAAACGGTATTAAGTTAGTAGAAAAGTGCCGACCTTCTATAAAAATATCACAATTAGGACAAATCCTATTGGCATTAACTCTTTCCCGATTTGCTACTTCGATAACCAAACTAGATTCTAAAGGGTATGCAACACACTTTAGTCTATCAATAACATTCTCAGAGACAAAAGATCTAGTAGCTCCAGAATACATTAACATTTTAACTTCTACTGAATTAATAGCAAGCATACCTGCTACCACATCTGCATCTTACACTGCATCTTTCAGTGTCATATTAAACATCTGTGCCCTTGGATGAACTATTTGTGCTGGTGGAGGCGGTGGTCCAGCAATCCTAAGAATATTGACTTTATGAATAGATTCCTTACAATTCCTTGCCATATGGCCGACTTTCCCACACTTAAAAAAATCATATATGGCTTCCCCGCACTACTCGTGCATTCTGATGAGTAATGACCTTTCTGGTTGCACTTAAAACATGTCATATTGAGCTTGTTACATTTTCCAGGGTGTCTCTTTCCACAAACTTTACATTCCGAGATTGAAGGCCTATTATCCCTCGTCGATAGCCCAGCTTTCTGAAAGCGATTCTTTTGATTCCTATTTCCTGGATTAAACTTCTGGAATTTTTGACTGGAATTACTAACATTCTTCCCAAACTTTACCCTAAACTTAAAGCTTCCTTGATCCTGATCTGAATCCTCAAACTTCCTTTTCTTTCCTTCATTTTCTCTTTTAGTTTCTTCTCTTTCTCCTTCCACAATCATTGCTTTTTGTACCACATCAACATATGTTCTTATCTCAAGAAGGGCCACTTGACTCCGAATCCACGACTTAAGTCCTTGTTGAAATCTTTTAGCTTTCTTAGCTTATGTATTCACGTATTTTGGTACAAACCTTGCTAGCTCCAAAAACTTCACCTCATATTCTTCCATGATCATATTCTCTTGCTTCAAATCCAAGAATCTCATCTCCAATTGATCTTGCATATAACTCAGTAAATACTTCTCCAGAAACAATTCTGTAAACTCCTACCATGAGATAGCTTCTTCTTCTTCTTGCAACACCTTTGTAGATTCCCAACAATAACTAGCTTCCTCCTTAAGATAATAAGTTGTATACTTTTCCTTCTTTTCATCCTTAACTTCTGCTAACTTAAAAGCTTTTTTCCATTTCTCTTAACCAAGTCTGCGCTTTGATCAAATCGGGAAATCCTACAAATTCTGGGGGATGAACGGATTCAAAATGTTTGAAATTTCCAGTTTTGAAGGCTGGGGGTTGTTGTAGGAGTTGAAGGAGTCGGTTCATCATAGGGGTGTATGGTTTTGAACTTTGTTTTGAGTTTGTATTTCTTCTTTAGGTTGATTTGGTGAAGTGGCCATTTTTATAAACCTGATGAGTAATTATTTAGCAATACGATAACATGGCATGTACATCAACAATAATTCTTTATGAATAGAAGTTATAACACCTTTTTAAGTTTTACCCATTTGCGCATGCAATCCTATTACTACATAATTCGCTCACCGATTAGGGTTCTCACATAACAAAAGTTCGGTTATCACAAACGTGTTAAACAAGAATGCTAGGTAAACATGTTATGCAAATAGTTTATGAATTTCAAGGAACCACAATAAGGAAACAAGGTACGTGGATAAATAGTTCAATACAACAAGTTCAGGAAAAAAGTACAATAACATAGCAAGGTTAAACAGAGGAAAAACTGGAAAACACCCATCTACCCTAAGTACTTCTATCTAACTACTATCAATACAACTGTTAATGAAACAGATCATAATACAACATAAGGGAAAACCCAGCATCTAACCAAGTATCCCAAGCCTACCTGCGCTGAAAGAAACATCAACAACATAATACAGGCTCTACCAAATGTCCCGTCTGATCTCACAACCATAATAAACATTGCGGTCAAGAACCTCCCTCAACACTGACATCATTTATCACAACAACTTATGAATTCGACGGACCTCCGCATCAGCATCACTATAAGAGCGACTCTCATTCAACCATCTACGGGAAACCTGCTCAACCATCTCGATACGAACACGCCACTCAGGCTCCAACACTAACATCTATAGCCTAGACTCTCGAGCCAACCTATCTACCAAGGATCTCAACTCAGGTATACGAGCAAACACAAAGTCACGGTTCCGAGCCAAATCGTCACTTACATGGGCAGTCACTGGCACAATAGGAACTCTATCAGGGGCAAGGGATTCAAACATGGGAGCTGGGGAATCTGCCCTAACAACTCGAGACTGGAAACAGGGGAGAAACAAGTATATGGGTCACGGTATCCTCAAATGGATCCTCAGTATTTAAACTAATTTACTCGGGCTCCACATATCCCGATAGTAAACTATCCTAAAAAGAACCAAGAGGGCTAGCATGAAGAGTCAAATTAACATCACTACCACTATCAGGATCCTAAGATAAAACATAAAACAACAACCAAGAAACATCGTTAGGGTTAAATCAAACCTCCAACTGACTCGATGTGTGACGCCCTCAAACTCGGGGTTAGGAATCAGGTCCCATAAAACTAATAAACTAATATAATAAAGCAGCAGAAATATAATAAACACGAAAACTACTAGGATCTAAACATGATAAAGTATGAGACAAGATTATAACTACCAATCAGAATATTATTACAACCTTTATAATAAATAAATCCAAAATATTCGATTCTGACTTGGAATTGACAGATAACCCAAAAGTATCTGATCCGCTATTACAATTACCACCAACTATTGTCATTTCCTCACACAGCATGTACCTGATCTTGCACCTGAAATCCGACGGCGCGGAAAGGCCAGGAACGCTCTTATGAGCGGTGCGCCTAAGTCTGGCCATCTTCTTGCTTAACTGCCATGGTTAGATCAACAAAAATATATGAGCAAAAAGGCTCAGCAAGTAACTATAATAATTCTAAATATAAAGATAATAGAGGCATTCTATTTCACAATAAACTAGGTGGCAATATTTAAACAATATCTAGGAAAGGGGTTCCAAAAGAGGGTTTCAAGACTTACAAGATTCAAGCTTTGTAACTCAATATATCTCAAGATCAAACGATAAGGTTCTCAGAGAGTTTCTCACAACTTTAGAGAAGATCATTCCAAGCTTTGAGTATCAAATATCAAAGTAGAGTGACAGGGTTCTTGATTAATTTCTCTCACATCTTCAAAGAAGATTCAATTCAAACCATTCAATTTCAAATCAAATGTAATGAACAATGCCCGTTGCACAATTATAAATCTTTCACTTTTATATTTAAAATCAACGAACCCTTGATTGGAATATCCATCTTTTAAATATAATACGGGTGATTAACCCGTACTGACCTCCATCCGGTCATTAAGGTACCTATGACATTATTTCAGCCTATTTACCGGACTAGCCCCACTAGCCTCCTAAGTGCATGGACTAGTCCCACTAGCCTCTTACGTCTATATCCAATCTTTAGAAATTCATTTGTAAAACCTTTATATTGGAAAACACAGTGATTTAACTAAGTTTTTTTAAGATTACAAGTATTTGAAATCATTTGGACTCTTCCGAGTTGAAAGTCATTCTTAGGCTCAATTCAAGAATTCAAGTGAATGAGCAAGTGAAGTTCAAAGAAAGTAAGTTGGGAAATGATTAGGCATCAAGCGTAGATATTCACAAGGTGTGTAAAACAAGATGGTTACAAGAAAAGAAAAATTAACTAGGTTCAAGCTCACTACAACAGGAATAAGATAGTCTTGGTATTGGTTAGAAATGATTTATCAAATTATGTGGGGTCAAGGAATCGCAAGGGTAGCAACATTATGAAAACAGGGTATAAGTACTTTAAACAAAGGTACTAATATCAATTTTAGGAAGATTTTTTACTCTATCAACGCATATAATCAATATCCTATTTATGATCAAATCACAAGAAAAAGCAGAGTTACTTGCCTCACAAAGCTTTCCTATTTTACGAAATTTGAGCTACTGCCACCTAAGACCTCTTTTCCTTTCCTAGCCCGAATGCATTCACTTTCCAAATCTACAATACAAAACGAAACCCTAATTAAAAACCATATTAATTTCTTGACGTTTCTTAGAACGTCTACTCTTCTACCCCAATTGTACTATTCAATTTTTATAATACTTATATCACACATAACACATTATAGGTTGGGACCTTTATACGCTTTATACCTTCGATTATGTCGACACCTTACACTTAGCAAGCAATCACGTATTCACGTAATCCGACACACTTCATTTATAACCAAAAATTTACATTTACTTCCTATATATATATATATATACTTTCTTTTCAAAAAATGGGCATGACGTATTCGTAAATACACTATCCCTTTTCCTAAAAACACCAATCAACAATAATCAAACTAAGTACATAAATCTTTAACACTACTTATTACACTATTACACATCAATCAACCACACATAATATGTAACATGCAATTCAACTTCTTAAATCCATACAATTTAGCATGCATCTTTTATTAACTATCCAAATAAAGGGTTAACCTCACCACCCTTAAAAACCATTCTTATGCACCATTTTTTATATAAAAATTCGAACCAAGAATGCCAAAAACCAAGTAAAACTCAAGAAAATCAACATGCATCCACTTGTAACCTCATGCATCAAGTTTTAGTGACATGCATCTAATTTTAGTGACATGCATCATTACTTATTCAACTATTCAAGTAATCCACTTGTTATTCAATCCAATAATCATTATACTCAAGCTTTTAAATATAAAACTTTGTTTTGAAATCTAAAAATTCAAACAAACAGCAAACACTCAACATGCACTGTACATTATATATCTATTTATACTTTTCCCCTAAATTAACTCAAAATCAAGCTTTAACAAATCCACCGGCTCCCGTTTGGTCATGACCGGTGGTGGTCGAACTCGAGAGTGCCCATGCCTGGGTCTCCCTTCGAGTTTTGGACCTCCAAACCTCACAATTTCATCACATCTTTCATATTATATACCCTAGTGAACACATCTCAAGAAATTACATCCTTCTTGGATATATTCAAAAAGAGGGTTTTGTAAAAACTTAACCAACACTTACATGCAAGTAGTATAAAGATACAGAACTGAAAAAGATTAACTTTGGTGTTAAAATCTTTAAAAATCAAATAGAATTTGTGGTTGCATGTAAGAGAGAGAGAGAGAGATCGGGAGAGACGAGAGGGAATGGGAGAGAAGGAAGAAAGAAATGAGAGGGGGAGGGAGTACTTATAGATGAGCTAGGGGAAAATGGTAAACTCCCCATTTTACTTTCTTTTATACAAAATTCTAGAATTATGAAGCAACAATATAAAATTAGCTTTATAAAATATAGAAATGATACAACTCAAAATTTTAGAATAAAGATCATGAAATTAGCTCTCTCCGCATATTTTGAAAATAGTTTTTAAGCAGACGGATTATTTTCTATGAATTCTACAAATAAATCTTAGATAATAAAAATGAACTCTGGAAATTCATTTTAAAATATCAAAATATCAAACCAAATCCACCCATCATTTTTAAAAAGTCTCTAGGACCATTCCAGAGAGGATAAAATGAATCTTATACTTTGATCATACTTTAATAATTTTATAAAATTATTTAAGGATAAAAAAATCCTTATTTTTATCCAATTAATCCTTTTGAAAATAATTAAAAATTTGTAAATCACCGAATCACAATTATAACTTTCAAATATCAAATATCCACATAATATCATCAACCACATTTAATACTTGTACACCTCAACACATAATTTCTCTTTTAATTGGTAATTACGCGTATAACAATTACCCGGTAATTTGAAAAACAATATAGCTTTTATAATTTCGAATCCATACAACAGAAACACAGGGAGGACTCGATACCTTTCATATCATAAGATAGTCCACAAATTTTCTTATTCTTAATCCTTTCTCATTTAATCCACCTTTCGTATAATGGGTCCCCTTCTACCTGTGGTCCAACAAAATTTAGCTTAGGCCTTTTACTAACTCATCAAACTGGAACGAGACATTTAACATTTCCTTTCACTATATTACAGTAATTACAAATAAGCCACAAAATTGTATATTGTATATTTTATACTCATAAATTCACAACTATATCATAGCACTATATTTTATTCACTTAATTACATTGCGGAAATCCCAGTCATTGCAATCTACCCCCTTAAAAGGATTCTGTCCACAGAATCTGACCTAATCAAACAATTGGGGATATTTCTCACGCATTTCGCTTTCTAATTCCCAAGTTGATTCTTCGACCTTAGAATTTCTCCACAAAACTCTAACTAATGGTGCAATCTTATTCTGAAGCGCTTTTTCTTTCCGATCTAAGATTTGAACGGGTTGTTCCACATAAGACAAATCTTGCTGGATTTCCACGGGTTCCAATTCAATTATGTGACTGGCATCTGTATTATACTTGTTTAAAAGTGATACGTGGAACACGTTATGGAGGTGTTGCATCTGCGAAGGTAACACTAACTCGTATGCAACTTTTCCGACTTGCTTTAATACTTTGAATGGTCTAATATGTCTGGGACTCGGCTTTCCTTTCTTTCCAAATCTGGATAAGCCTTTCCATGGAGATATCTTTATCGAAACTTTGTTTTTGGGTTCGAATGCCATATCCTTTCAATTTTGATCTGCATCCTTCCTTTGTCGATATTGTGCATTCATCAATCTTTTACGAATCAGTTCCACTTTTTCCTTTGTTTGCTGTGCTAATTTGGACCCAACAGTTTGTGCTCACCAACTTCATCCCAATATGTAGGAGATCTACATTTCCTTCCACACAACACTTCATACGGTGGCATGCCAATACTTGCGTGATAACTGTTGTTATATGAAAATTCTATCAGCGGCAAATTGTCATCCCAATTGCCTTTAAAATCATGCACAGGTTCTCAACATTTCTTTAATCATTTGAATAGTTCTTTCACTTTGTCCGTCTGTCTGCGGATGATACGGGTACTCATTTTCAACTTTGTACCCAAATGATCATGAAGTTGTCGCCAAAATCTTGAATTAAATCTTGGATCCCTATCAAACACGATAGATACTGGTACTCCATGACGCATTATGATTTCGTCCAAATATAATATGACCAACTTTTCCAATGAGAATCTTTCATTGATTGGAAAGAAATGCGCGGACTTTATCAGTCGATCAATGATTACCTATATTGCATCATGATTATCCCTTGTCTTTGGTAATCCTACCATGAAATCCATCGCGAAAGGTTCCCACTTCCATTCAGGTATGTCTAGTAGCTAAATCAATCCGCTCGGTCGTTGATGTTCCTTTTTTTACTCTCTGACACCTATAGCACCTAATTATCCACTCTGCAATTTCCTTTTTCATGTTTGGCCACCAATAATTCTCTTTTAAGTCTTTATACATTTTCATACTTCCCGGATGGATCAAAAACCTCAAATTATTAGCTTCGTGTAGAATCTCGTGCTTTAATTCCGCAATATTAGGAATCCAAATACGCGAATAAACTTTGTATATTCCTGTATAATCCTTTTGAGCCTTAATTTCTTCTCCCGATAATTTATCCTTCTCATGATCCATTACTTGTTCCTGACAATGTCGAATCTTTTCAAGAATCTCTGGTTAAAATGCCATTGTATAAATCACTTCATTTTCTAATTCCGGGACTTGTATCTCTATTTCCAACTTCTCGAATTTTTTGATCAATTTTGCGGAAAGAGTTAACATATTCAACTTTTCTTTGCAGCTTAATGCATCTGCTACAACATTCGCCTTTCTGGGATGGTAATTTATCACAGTCGTAATCTTTGATCAGTTATAACCATCTTCTTTGTCTCATGTTCAATTCTTTCTAGGTGAAGATTTAATTCAAGCCCTTTTGGTCCGTATAAATTTCACATTTTCTCCGTACAAATAATGTCTCCAAATCTTAAGGACAAGTACAATTGCTGCCAATTCCAAATCATGCGTAGGGTCTTGCTCATGAGGCTTTAATTGAAAAGAAGCATATGCTATTACTTTTTCATGCCACATCAATACGCAACCCAATCCTTTAAACAAAGCATCGCTATAAATTACAAACTCGCCCTTCTCGTCGGGTAAAACTAATACTGGTGTAGAGACTAATCTTTTCTTTAACTCCTGAAAGCTTTATTCACACTTATCTGTCCTTATAAACTTCCCATTTTTTTTCAATGTAGTCAATGGGATTGCTATTTTAGAAAAATCTTGTAGAAATCATCGGTAATATTCAGCTAATCCCAAGAAGCTTCTTACTTCCGTTGGAGTCTTTGGTCTTTGCCAATTCATAACAGCTTCAATCTTTACAGGATCTACTTTGATACCTTCACTATTGACTATGTGTCCAAGAAACTGAAATTCCTTTAACCAAAACTCACATTTTGAAAACTTCGCGTACAACTTATCTTTTCTTAAGATTTCCAAGGAAATCCTTAAATGTTCCATATTATCCATTTCCGACTTTGAGTGAATCAAAATATCATCAATGAATACTATCGTGAACTTGTCCAAATATTTTATAAACACTCGATTCATAAGATTCATAAAAGCAGCTGGTGCATTCGTCAATTTAAACGCCAATACAAAGAATTCATAATGTTCATATCTAGTTCGAAATGCCATCTTGGGTCTATTTTCTGCCTTTATCTTCAATTAATTGTTGGATTTTAAACGCAGCGGGGGCGTGGAAAAATACTTTTACACATACAAAATCCAAATAAAAGCATATAAATCGTGAATAAAAATTCGAGGGATCGAATCTAACCTTTAAAAATAATTCGGAGACAACGATCAGAGATCCTTAGCAGTTGCTCCTCAAGTGTGAAGCACTCCACCGGTATCCACCAAGAAAACGACTTTTAGGAGGAGGAGGAGGTGGAGGAGGTGGAGAGAATTTGGTTTTCTGAAACTTTTGGGTTTCTGGGGTTAGAATAATATAGGGTCTATAATAGTGTATTTATAGGCAAAATTTTCAGCTGAAATTTTCCCATAAATAATATTATTATTATCCCATTTATTATTCTCATTAATAATTAAAACACCTTTTAATTATTAATCCTTTTTCTAAACACTTTAGAAATAATTCTCTCTCTTGATTTAATTTCCAAAAATTAAATCCTTAATTAATAATATTAAGAACTTTTCTTAATTAATTTATAATCAATTAAATCTCATTTAATCAATTATTAAATTTGCCAATTAATTATTTATTTCACAAATAAATAATTATTTAGCCATTATTAATTATTTCCTCCACCATAAAATCATTCTCTTTTTATGGTGTGACTCTGTAGGTTCAATATTAAGCCGGTAGTAGAAATAAATAATAATAAAACTATTTTATCATTATTTATATAAATTCTCTAATTTATTAAATATGATTAATTAATTAATCACATTTATTCTACATCGTGAGTGATGCTTCTCAACATATCGCGACTATCCGGATAATATGAATTCACTGCTTAGAATACCAAGAACCTGTCAGTGAATAGTTACCGTACAATAAACTCCTTCTACCCTATAATGTCCCAATTAAATACAAGGCATGGATCTCGTGTCAAGCCTATCTAATTCAATCACTTGCTTACCATTTACTATGCGTAGTTCTATGCAAATTAGAAACTCCTTTCTAATTTCATTCACTCTGGCCAGAGATTCCTGAACTAGCATAAGTGGATCAGCCTTGAACATTCGCTTCCTTCACTGGAAGGGGTAGATCCTTTATTGATCATACACTATCTTCGTGTACAAATTCCTATACCCAGAAGAGCCCTAATAATTGTCCCTGGAGACTAAGAACTAAACCAAAGCATAGTTCAGTGTACACAAGATGACTATGATGACCTCAAGTCTAAGGATACTTGTACAACTATCATTAAGCGAACAACTGCTGACACGTGAGTGAACTCCATCAGTTGTTCAGCTAGGCGAGTCATCTTCAGTGAACTTATTCTATAATAAGCACCTACATACTAGCTATAGTGTCACCACACAAATGTCTATGAGAACAGACATCCTTCATAATGAAGCAAGCATAGTATGTACCGATCTTTACGGATTATTAATTACCAGTTAGTAATCCTATGACCAGGAACTATTTAAGTTTAGAGTTATCATCTTTTTAGGTCTCACTATTATGATCTCATCATAATCCATAAAAAGCTTTACTCTAAACTATGGTATATCTTATTTAAACACTTAAATAGATAAAGCCCGTAATAAAAACAAAACAAGTCTTTATTAATATCAATGAAATCAAAACAGATTACATAAAAGTTATCTCCTAATACATGATTGGACTTAGGACATATTCCTTTCAATCTCCCACTTGTACTAAAGCCAATCACTCTGGTATCTAATACCCATCTCATCTTTATGACGATCAAAGTGACTTTCAAAAAGTAGCTTTGTGAGTGGGTCTGCTATGTTGTTATGTGTGTCAACTCTAATTCAATACAATACAAGAAATGTTATCGCGCTCCCACTAACCCTTTTGTAGACGCATGGTTCATCCATGTTTTTGATAATATCAAACTCTTTGATTGTCTCATCAAAATGGATGTTCCATCTACGAGAAGCTTACTTTAAACCACATATGGTTCGCAGCAGCTTACACACTAGGTTTTCATTTCCCTTGGAAAGAAAACCATCTGGCTATTTGCCAGATCTCATAGTCGTAGTAAGCAGCATTCGCAAGCAAAATCCGAACTGATTATAACAGGGCTACAGGTAAAAGGCTTCATCAAAGTCAATCCATTGCCTTTGTTTGAATTCTTTTGCCACAAGCCTGGCCTTATAGGTCTCCACCTGGCCATCTGCTATAATCTATCTTTTGTATACCGTATACATAGATTCCATTCTGGATTTCATGGCACTATGCCATTTCTCTGAGTCAACACTACTCATAGCCTCATTATAGGTCACAGGGTCGTCATCATCAAATGATTGATAACTCATTGTCATTCTCAATGACAAGGCCATATTACCTCTCAGGTTGGCGAGACACTCTCCCTGATCTATGAATGGGCTGTTCCACAAAAGGTTGTTCAGTCAGAACAGGTGTTTCCACTCGATCTGTAGTAGTTTGTGCTTCTTGAACTTCATTAAGTTCAATTTTGTTCCCACTGTTTCCTTCAAGGATAAACTCCTTTTCCAAGAAGGTAGCATGTCTGGAGACAAACACCCGATGATCGGTGCAAAAGTAATACCCTAAAGTCTCTTTAGGATATCCCACAATACTACATTTTCGGATCGATATTCCAGCTTGTCTGGGTCAACTTACTTGACATAAGCTGGACATCCCCAAATCTTAACGTGTTTAAGACTCGGTTTCCTTTCTTTCCATATCTCATACGAAGTTTGAGGAACAGATTTTGGAAGGCACCTTATTCAGTAAATATGCTGAGGTTTCCAATGCATAACCCCATAGGAATACTGAAATATTTGCATAGCTCATCATGGACCGAACTATGTCTAACAAAGTTCGATTTCTCCTTTCAGATACCAATCTGGAGGAGTCCACTGGGAGACTATACCATTTACTTTGAGATAATCTAGAAACACTCCATTAAAGTATTCACCACCTCGATCTGATCGAAGAGTTATAATACTATGTTTGGTTGTTTCTCCACTTCATACTTATATTCTTTGAACTTTTCAAAGGCCTCAGACTTGTGTTTCATCAAACACATATCTGAATCTAGATCTATCATCTATGAAAGTAATGAAGTATGAAAATCCACCCATGGCTTGCGTAGACATTGGTCCACATACAACTGTGTGTACCATTCCTAGCAAATTTGCAGCCCTCTCTCCATGTCTACTAAATGGAGACTACAATGCCACTATAAAGTGAGATTTTCATCATCCCTTTTCTTTTATTAGTTTGTTCAATCTGAAATAAATTATGTCACATACATACAGACCATTATTTAAAGCACCACGTCCATAAAGAATATTATCTCTAAGAATAGAACATTCATTATTCTCAATAATAAATGAAAATCCAGCCAAGTCTAACATGGGAATAATATTCCTCACAATCGAGGGAACAAAATAACAATTATTTCAAACAATAGTCTTTCCCGTAGGCCTATGTAAATGAAATGATTCTACATCTTCAGCAGCAACTCTTGCTCCATTTCCATCAGTAGAATCACCTCCTCTTCCTCAAGAGTCCTACTTCTCCTTGGTCCCTGCAACAAATTGTAGATTTGAGAACCACAGGCGGTATCTAATACCTAAGTAGAAATTTGATATAATGACATATTCACTTCTATCATGAACATACCTGAATCAGAAGCGGTAGTCTCACTACCCTTCTTCTTCTTCAATTCTGCAAGGTAAACCTTGCAGTTCCTCTTCCAGTGCCCCACTTTGTTACAGTGAAAGCAAACAACTTTGCTCTTGGGGTCTTCAGCTTTTGGTGGAACCGGTGTTTTCTCACCTACTTTCTTCTTCTTGGAAGAGTTCCTCTTCCTTTTCTTAGGATTGGAACCTTCACCAATTAGAAGAACAGAACTCTTCTTAGGGGAAAAATTCGATTCCGCAGTCTTCAACATGTTATGGAGTTCAGGCAGGCTGACATCCAACTTATTCATGTGAAAGTTCACAACAAACTGCGAGAACGAACTCGGAAGCGATTGCAAGACCAAGTCTTGGCTCAGCTCCCCATCCATGGCAAAACCAAGTTGTCCAAGACGTTCAATCAAATTGATCATCTTAAGTACATGGTCATTCACAGATGATCCCTCAGACATCCTACAACCGAACAACTCCTTCGATATCTCATATCGAGCTGTCCTCCCCGCCACATCATACAACTCTTGTAGATGCATGAGGATAGTGTGAGCATCCATATGCTCATGTTGCTTCTGTAGCTCAATGTTCATGGAAGCGAGCATGATGCATTGAGCAACATTTGCATCATCTATCCACCTACGATACACAACATGTTCATCATTATGTGCATCACTAGCAGGTTCAGTAGGCTTAGGTGAGTCAATCACGTATTCCAGCTTCTCAATCCTGAGAACAATTCTTAAGTTTCGAAGCCAGTCAGCATAATTAGGACCAGTCAATTTGTGAGCATCTAGTATGCTCCTGAGTGATAGTGCAGAAGACATAACGTACAAAGTAAATCTGTAAATGATAAACACATAACAACACTTAGCAAATATTCGATTTCATTTCAAAACACTATATGAATCGGGTCTTTATTCATAAGTGGCTCCCACTAGTTTTCCTAATTTATTCAACCCCCTACGTGAAAAATTAAGAAATCATAATGCTAGTGGGAATAGGGATCCTACATTCCATTACACAACCCCGGCTGTGGTTCAAAACTTTTATATAAACTAAAATTGATCACTCCATTAGATCCGTCTCGGAAAAACGAATCCAACGGTATATTGCACGCCCAAAACGGAGTTACGAAACTCCCAGAAAATCAATTTTGAAATCAACAGACGGGCTGTAACGCATTACAGGAACGCGTTACAAACCCTGTAACGCATTCCGGTGATGCGTTACAAGGGTGTAACGCATTCCGTGAATGCGCCACAGGTGTGTAACGCATTCCCGGAATGCGTTACACCCCTATATTTTTTTTTCTGCAGCAGCCGACAGCTTTTTCCTCGATTTGCGCGCCTGACACCTCTGTCTTCTTTGTCTTCCGTGCAACAGTAACAGTAGACAAACAGCAGACACAAATATGCAGATGTACAGATATATATATATATATATATACATACTTACAATCAATTTATATATATATATACATATTTAATTACGAATTTTAATTGAAACAACTTCAAAAATTCATAATAAAAAATCTATACATCCTAAAATTATGAAAAAAATACCCAAACGATCTACAACACTTGTAGAACCCAGATCAACATTTTATAGATGAGCTAGGGGCAAAATGGTAAACTACCCATTTTACTTTCTTTTTCTTTTATGCAAAATTCTAAAATTCTGAAGCAACGATATAAAAGTAGATTTATAAATTATAAAAATGATACAACTCAAATTTTTAGAATGAAGATCATTAAATTAGCTCCCTCCGCTTATTTTTAAAATAATTTTTTAGCGGACGGATTATTTTCTATGAATTTTAGAAATAAATCTCGGATAATAAAATGAACTCTGGAAATTCATTTTAAAATATCAAAATATCAAAACAAATCCACCCATCATTTTTAAAAAGTCTCTAGGAGCATTCCAGAGAGGATAAAATAAATTTCACACTTTGATCATACTTTAATTATTTTAAAAAATTATTTAAGGATCAAATAATCCTTATTTTTATCCAATAAATCCTTTTGAAAATAATTAAAACTCGTAAATCACCGGATCACACTTATAACTTTCAAATATCAAATATCCACATAATATCATCAACCAAATTTCATATTTTTACACCTCAACACATAATTTCCCTTTTATTTGCTAAATACGCGTATAACAATTACTCGGTAATTCGAATAACAATATAGCTTTCACAATTACGAATAGAGAGGACTCGTATCTTTCATATCGTAATGTAATACACAAATTTTCTTATTCTTAATCCTTTTTTATTTAATCCATCTTTCGTATAACGGGTCCCGTTCTACCTGACGGCCTGATGAAACTTAGCTTACGCCTTTTACTGACTCATCAAACTGGAACGAGACATTTAACTTTCCCTTTCACTATTTTACAGTAATTACACATAAGCCACAAAATTATATACTGTATATTTTATACTCATAAATTGACAAATATATCACAGAACTATATTTTATTCAATTAATTACATTACGAAAATCCCAATCGTTACAATCCACCCCCTTTAAAAGGACTCTGTCCTCAGAATTTGACTTAATCTAACAAATGGGGATATTTCTCACGCATTTTGCTTTCTAATTCCCAAGTTGATTCTTCGACCCTAGGATTTCTCCACAAAACTCTAACTAATGGTACAACTTATTTCGAAGCACTTTTTCTTTTTGATCTAAGATTTGAACGGGTTGTTCCACATAAGACAAATCTTGTTGGATTTCCACGGGTTCCAATTCAGTTACATGACTGGCATCTGCATTATACTTATTTAAAAAAGATACATGTAATACGTTATATAGGTGTTGCATCTGCGGAGGTAATGCTAACTCGTATGCCCCTTTTTCGAATTGTTTTAATACTTCGAATGGTCCAATATATATGGGACTCAACCTTCCTTTCTTTCAAAATCTGGATAACCTTTCCATGGAGATATCTTCATCAACACTTTATCTCCGGGTTCAACACTTTGCATCCATCAATCTTCTACGAATCAATTCTACCTTTTCCTTTATTTGCTGAACTAATTCTGGTCCCAATAGTTTGCGCTCAACAACTTCATCCTAATACATAGGAGATCTACATTTCCTTCCATACAACTCTTGCCAAAACTCTATCAGCGGCAAATGGTCATCCCAATTGCCTTTGAAATCCAATGTACAGGTTCTCAACATATCTTCGATCATTTGAATAGTTCTTTCACTTTGTCCCTCTGTCTACGGATGATACACGGTGCGCATTTTCAACTTTGTATCCAAATGATCATGAAATTGTCGCCAAATCTTGAGTTAAATCTTGGATATCTATCGAAAACTATAGATATAGCTACTCTATGATGCATTACGATTTCGTCCAGATACAACTTGACCAACTTTTCCAATGAGAATCTTTTGTTGATTAACAAGATTTGCGCAGACTTTGTTAGTCGATCAATGATCACCCATATCGCATCATGATTAGCCTTTGTCTCATTTTCAACTCTTTCTGGGTGAAGATATACTTCAAGCTCTTGTGGTCCATATAAATTTTACCCTTTTCTCTGTACAGACAGTGTCTCCAAATCTTAAGGACAAACACAATTGCTGCAAATTCCGAATCATGCGTAGGGTATTTCTTCTCATAAGGCTTCAACTGCCGAGAAGCATCAGCTATCACTTTTCTGTGCTGCATCAGTATGCAACTTAATCCTTTATACAAAGCATCGCTATATATTATAAACTCACCCTTCTCATCGGGTAGAACCAATACCGGTGCAGAGACTAACCTTTTCTTTAAAACCTGAAAACTTTCTTTGCACTTATATGTCCATATAAACTTCTCTTTCTTTCTTTTCAATTTAGTCAATGAAATTGCTATTTTAGAAAAATCTTGTACAAATTATCGGTAATATCGAACTAATCCCAAGAAGCTTCTTACTTCCGTTGGAATTTTTGGTCTTTCCCAATTCATAACAGCTTTAATCATTGCAGAATCTACTTTGATACCTTCACTATTGACTACGTGTCCAAGAAACTGAACTTTCTTTAACCAAAACTCACAATGCGAAAATTTAGTGTACAACTTCTCTTTCCTTAAGATTTCCAAGGCAATCCTTAAATGTTCCATATGTTCCGTTTCCGACTTGGAGTAGATCACAATATCGTCAAAGAATACTATCACGAACTAGTCCAAGTATTTCTTAAATACTCAATTCATAAGATCCATAAAAGCGACTGGCACATTCGTTAATCTAAACGCCATTACCAAGAATTCATAATGTCTATATCCCGTTCGAAATGCCGTTTTAGGTATATCTTCTGCCTTAATCTTCAATTGGTGATATCCCGATCTTAAATCGATCTTCGGGAAATAGGTAGCTCCTTTCAACTAATCAAATAAATCGTCGATTCACGGGAGAGGGTACTCATTTTTTAATAGTCAACTTATTGAGTTCACGAAAATTGATACACAATCTCATGCTTGCATCTTTCTTCAATATGAACAGCACTGGTGCACCCCATGGGGATATACTTGGTCGAATAACTCCTTTATCTAACAGTTCTTGCAACTTTGTTGCTAGTTCCTTCATCTCAACGGGCGCCATTTGATAAGGAGCTTTTGAAACTGGTTCCATTCCGGGAGCTAAATCAATCGTGATTTTAATCTCTCGATCCGGAGGTAGTCCAGGTAATTCATCAGGGAAATACATCGGGAAACTCTTTAACCACTGGGATGTCCCCAATCTTTAGGGATTCCTTCTCCCCATCTTATATGTGAGCCAAATAAGCTTCAGACCCTTTTTGTAATAATCTCCTTGACTGCATCGCCGTTAAAAATTTCATGTCTTGCTTTTTCCCTTTAAATATCACCTCAGTTCCATCCTTTGACCTTAATTTTACTTTCTTACTTCCACATTCGATCTGCGCATCGTGGTTTGCTAACCAATCCATTCCGAGTATGACATCGAATTCTCCAAACTTAAACAGTATTAAGTCAGCAGAAAAGTGCCGACTATCGATAAAAATATCGCGATTAGGACAAATCCTATTGGAAGTAAATCTTTCCTGATTTGCTACTTCGATAACCAAACTATATTATAAAGGGTACACAACATACTTGAGTCTATCAATAACATTCTTAGAGATAAAAGATCTAGTAGCTCCAGAATCCATTAACATTTTTTCTTCTGCTGAATTTATAGCAAGTGTACCTGCTACACATCTGCATCCTGCACTGCCTCTTTCATTGTCATATTAAACGTCCATGCCCTTGGATGAACTGTTTGTGCTGGTGGAGGCGGTGATCCAGCAATCCTAAGAACATTGGCTTTCTGAATAGATTCCTTGCCATATGGCCGACTTTCCGGCAATTAAAATAAGTCGTCTCTGGCTTCCTTGCACTACTCATGCATTCTGATGAGTAATGATGTTAGGAAATGAATTACACATAGGGGGTGAATGTGTTTTAGTGTTTTTATACTTTTCTTGAACTATTTTGGTTTTGAACAAAGTAAATCAAATCTTGTAGTAAGATGTGTTATAACATAAATTAAATATGCAGCTATGAATAACACAGATCTTTCAAAGTCACATAATTTTATATTAAAATTAAGAATTTTTTGTTACAAAATTTCTAGGCTCTTTGTTGTTAAAGAGCTTAGCTTCAATCTTGAGGGAATACAAGAATTCCTGATCTAACTGTTCCAACTAACAAAGGACCAATGTTAACTTTATATTTTAGTTAACTGCTGGTTTACACAGTGTACAATAAGAGATGCTATTCACTTTAGTAAACTGTCACTAATCATTTCCATTTTAGGAAAAGTGTATCTTCCATTTCTGGCTTAGCATATCTTTGCATACTGTGTTAACTTTGATCTTCCTTTGTCAGTTAATCTTCACCCTTGATCTTGCACACTCTTCAAGCTACTTTTTGTAGACTTGTCAATCCAACTGGTTGGATTGTTTGTTGATTGTTAATCTTGGATATTGAACTGGTCTGAAATTTGTACTTTGAGAATTTTCCTCGAGATCTCCAGTTATGCATTTAGAGATCTTGACATCTCGATAAGTATATTGACTTATCGAGATCTCTAATACTCCATAACTGATTTGACTTGTATAGGTCTCTGAGTTCTCTATAAGAGAATTTGGCTTGTCGAGATCTCTAATCTTCATATCTTCACTTTGACTATCGATATCTCTGAGTTCTCTAGTGATTTATTGACTTGTCGATAAATCAGAGTTATCTAGTCAAATTTGACTTATCGATAACTCAGAGTTCTCTAATGAATGTTGACTTTTCGATAACTCTGAGTTCTCTAGTGAAGAATTGACTTGTCGATATCTCCAATCTTCATGTCTTCAATTTGGCTTATCGATATCTCTGAGTTCTCTAGTAGCTTTCCTGAGTTCTCTATAAGTCATTCTGGAGTTCTTGAATGACTTCTCTATAATACTAAATCTGTGACTTGTAGAGATCTTGACTTAGAACATTTTTCCCAAAACAGATTTATTCAACTCCAAGCTTCTTCATAATTCTTCCGAGGCATGATCTTCTTGATCTTCTTCCAGATATTATTCTTAGGCTTGATACTGTTTTAAGAAAAAGACTTCAGTCTGTGCCTTTGACATTTTTATAGACTTTAAATGTTACAAGTACAAAATACAAATTAAGATTACAATACAACTTACTTAGGGTTGTTAATTTGACATAGTCTTGTTATTGTACAGGCATGTCTTGCACAACAATCTCCCCCAATTTGTGAGAAGATTGCTTAACACAAATTCATGCATGTTAACAAGACTAACCCCAAGTTATAATGGAAAATAAGACTAATATAAAAATTGACATAATTACAGCAATTGTACATTAGATGATTTTGAACTTGAGTATTTACAAGCATCAGAAAAAGATTGGAACTTCTGATTCTGCTCTAATGAGGTCTTTTAAATATACAAGAATTTCAAGTTCCTCTATGATTGGAGTCCCTGTTAGAGCTTCTATCAGTTTGAGTCTGTCTTGCTTTGGATAACCATCTAATATTTCAATTCTGAATCTTGAAAATGAGCCAGCTTTTTCATTTAGAAATCTTTCATCTTTGGAGATTCTGCTTATCTCTTTTGCTTTAAGTTCTTCTAATCTTTTAATATACATTTTAGTCTCCTCATCTTACTTTCTCCTTTTCTCCTTATATTCTGCTTTACTCCTTGCTTTTCTTTCCTCCCTTGCAATCAACCATTCAGCTAGAACTGATCTCCATGCTCTTCTAGCAGTATCCTTGTCCTTCAGCAAACTTATCACTCTCTTGATTTCTGTTGGAGAGGGAGTATCCATTAAATTGCTACCTAGAAAAGTGAAGGACCCATCTTGAAAGTAGATTCTTACTTCCTTTAGAGTAACAACCTAGACTCTAACTATTTCCTCAGTCAATTGTTAAAAATTGTCTTCATCTGAACTGCACCAGTTTAAGGGTAGAAAATCATTCTGCTTGAAATAATTCCAGATGGCCCTTTCAATAACTTTAACTCTTTTAGTAGGATTAGCTTTCTTAGGTTTTCTCCCAACATACTTGAAATGAGTTTTATGTGATGGTTTGACAGAATGTAAGGTTGTGATTTTCTCAAGAGATGTTTGGCTTGTGGTGATTGGAATTTTTAAAAAAGAGTTAGCAGTTTATCTGCATAGAAATTTGGGCTTAGAGGCTTGAGGTGGTTTTGAGACAGTTGACTTTAAAGGTTAAGCCAAAGATTGAGTTAGTTGTGTTTGGATTTTTAGGGTCTGTTATGGTTCTGAGCCATCATGTCTTTGTTTGCTCCTTCTTTCACCTCTCCTCTTACTTTCACCATCCTTCTTCTCATTCTCCTTCCTCTCTCCGCCCTTGTTTCTAGTTGCTTTACTGGATTGACTTGGATTTGAGCTAGAAGGTTTTTGATCATCTTTCTTCTGCTCATCATCATCCAAGTTATCCTTGTTGATTTGAGTTTTGGGCAAGTTGGCATCAACATCCCTTAGATGTCTCCCCAATTGCTTAATCATTACTTCATCTTCAAAAGACTTATTCTTCTTTACCTTTAAAGCAGTTTCCAGAGTCATGATTAGCTTCTTGTTGGTCATGATACATTTTTTAGGGATTTGGAAGTGTTTGAAGTGTTTGGTGGTAGAATAGATGTATGTTATTCCCTTCCTTGGCTGTAGGTATGCTTCTGGAAAAGCAGCTACTTGAGCATTTTTCAGTTTAGCTAGAAATAGGGTGTCTTTATGGATCACCACTTTGACTTTATTTATCAGAATATCAAACTTAGATGCCTTCCTTGAGATAAGATAATTGAGGAACACCTGCATACATCTATCTACCCTAGAGTCATTTATATTGACCAATATCCTCTTCTCCTGAAAATTTTCTTTAGTCACCAAAATCACCCTTAATGAATTTATTGTCCTGTCCAAGGTCTTTTTATAAGTAAAGAGGTTATTGTTGAGAGAATCCCTTAGAGCCTTGAGCAATTCATCAAATTCCCTCCTCAGACTTGGTCCTTCAGTAGTCCTAATTAGCCTCTCTATATCAATATCTACTTCTTGACTTAAGCTCTTTTCAGCACATTGGACATGTTGAGTAGATGATCTTGATCTTTCTAGCCTAGCCTCTATCTCCCCTTTAGTCGTGTTGGAAGGCATGAGAAGTGGAATAGGAATTTCAGGCCCTATCTGTTCAGAAAGTGATGGTAGAGGGATATTGAGCTTCCCCATGATGGCTCCCAAAGCAACAGAGTTTTGCATTTGGAGATGCTTGTGAGAGTCCACCAGGGTCTTGATGTTTGTCTGTTGACTCTTGACTAGAGAAGTCAAAGCCTGAACTTGAGCATTGAGAGATGTATTGGAAATTTCCAGAGAAGCCACCCGTGTCTTAAGTTCTTAAAGATCCTGTGGAGAGGAGCTTGTAGTAGAGAGAGCAGTAGATGGTCCAAATGTAGCTTGCACATGTTTCAGAATTTCATCCATGACCAAAGGTGAAGGAGTGTATCTTGCAGTGTGCATTTGATCCAACTTCCAACTTGTGTCATTGGATTTAGTGATGTGATCTTGAACTACCTTGTATAAAGCTAGAAAGGAGTCTTTCAGTTGATTCACACTCTTATCAATCCCACTGAGATCATACCTTGACATTTGTTCTGAGAAGCTTTTGAATTGGTTTTTGATCTCAGTTTGAAAGGGGATGATTTGGTCCATCTTTTCCCTTACCATCTTCATAATCTTGTCTTGATGTCCATTCAATATGATTTGAAGTGCTTTTCCAAAGTTGTGGAAAGCCTTGATTTGAGCTTTATAGACCTCATTGATGGCATCATACACCTCTTGTGGAGTCAGGGATCTGGCATTGCTTCCCAAAATTGTGATGTATTCCTCCCTGAACTTAGCTAACACAACATCCATTTCAATTGTGAATTCCTTGTCCAACCAAGCATCACAGTTAGCATCCTGACCATCTTCATCAACAATTTTTGCTTGATTATCTTCAACATCAGCCTGGTAGGTGAGCATGATAGCTTGGTAGTCCTCATTTGACATGTTGGATGTGAGTAACTGTTGTGAGATTTGTGCAAGGCCTCCAGGTTGATCAACTCTGAGATCTTCAATTGTTGAAGGTTGATTTTCAGTATCTTGGATCCATTGGGAGATGAGGTGTGATTAAGATGTGGAGGGTTGTGAATCAGAACCAACTGTGACTGAAGTCACAGTTTTACTCACAGATTGCTCTGTGGTTTTGACAAGCTGTTGTTCCCCACATGTAGTGGGAACCTCCAATTGAATTGGAGGGGATTTGACTGGGTTGTTGTCATGTATACCAGTCTCAAACCCTTGTGCTTCTTGCAAAGCACTGTCACTTGAATGTGATAAGCTTGCCTCTCCCATAGCAGGGTCATTGGCAATTATACTCCTAGCATCAACTGCTAAAGTAATTTCTGCTAGGGTTTTGAGGGGAGTTGTTCCAACATGAGGAACCTCCAATTTAATTGGAGATGATATAGATAGCTCCCCCTCAGGAGTACTACCCTTAAACCTTACAGTCTGTTAAGACTGATTTGCATATGAAGGTACATTTGTGACATCCATGGGGTCTTCAGTAAAAACTGATGAATCCCCTATGGTTTTTATGGTATCATCAAGGTCTACCCCAGCTAGTAGCCTCTCACCATCTGATTGGAGTGTCTGGGTGGTGAACAAGGTTTCTTGAAACAAGTCACTTAATTTAGCTTGCACTTGAGAATTGGATTCAAGTGCTGTAGGTAGAGAAAACATTTGTGAGTTTAGAAGTTGTTGTTTAGAAGTGAGTGTTGGCAGCTCCCCATAAATAGATGAGGGAGCTTCAAAAGATGTGCCCTCACTGTGTGTGCCATCCTTATTTCTTCTACCATACACTTGGATTTGATCAAGTACAGGCTGTATAGACTCTGTACAGGATGTATTGGGGTGAATGCTCTTTTCAATAGACACGCCATGTTGAGAGGATGTATTTAGAGTCTTTTTAATCCCCATATTTATAACTACATCCTTTTGGGAGGACACAGAGGTGGCTTGAGTGGTCAACTCAGATTTCTTACTCTTCATTGATCTTTTGACCAAGGGTGACTCAGCTTCTTTTTGATCCTCACCACTCTCATTCATAATTGTTAAGGTTACCTCATTTCTCTTCTTTTTACTTACTTCATCCTTTTGTGAAAATGAGGTGGTTGGTTTCCTAGCTACTATAGGTATTGAAGAAATGGTTTCAGCTTGGGAAAGTTCCTGTGGGTGTTCCTGTGTTTGTACTTCCACAGGTTCAGGGACCATAGTTGTGCTAGGCTGTACATTCGATCTCATGTCTGGCATTGGGTAAGGGTAAGTCCTAAATCTCTCCATCATATATGGAGTGATTTTCAGACTCACATTTACCTTGTTCTTTGTAGTAAGTGAACCAAATATTATTTTGGAGACTTGCCAATTTTAGTGTTATCTATACCATCCAACAAGTGTATGTTTGTGACTTTATGATTTAAAGTGGACATAATGAATCTAGGAAAGAATACTTCCTTACCTCTAGCAAATAGGGGCATGGTCAACCTTGTTGCAAGTTCTTCCAGGATCAATAGACCAACATTCAAGTGTCTGTTGTGGGCTATTGAGTACACCAGCTTGTACCACACTTGAAATATTGTCATACCCTATCTTCCTGCATGTGAAGGCCCTGACCACATAATCAAACACAAAGGACCATTCCTTCCTTAAGTTAGTCATGTTCAAGCTTGACAAGTTGATTCTTCCACCATAGTTGATGAAGTCCATAAACTCAGTCAGTTCATCAGGAGTTGGCACCTCCACCAAGTTTGCAGTTGGCAGCCCCAAAGCTCTATTCACATCTTGCTCATTGAACTCTATTTGTTGGCCTCCAATTGTGCAAGTTACCACCATAGAGAGAGAGTTATCATTTATATCAGTCCTTACTACTGCAGTTATCCAAAACTCATGCAGAACATCCAGATACAAAACTGGGTTAGCAGTCAAAGCTCCTGCAAGGTAAGATTCAGACAAATGTTTCACAAACCCCTTGAAACTATTAGGAGCTTGTTTAGCATCAGTAAAAGCTAGGTAATTCATTCCTTTCTCTGGAATAGTAGCTCTAACAACATTGAGTGCCATTGTTGATTAGTGAGAGTGAATGGGTAAGAAAAATATTGAGAAATGAGTAAAAACGAGAGAGAAACCGGTTTTGGATTGGAAAGCTAGGTCACTTGAGATCTCGAAAGTTGTATGTATGTATATATCGAGATGTCTGGGTATTTATAGTAAAAGCAAATGACTTGTCGAGAACTCAAAAATAGACGTTTGTAATTAGTCTATTGAGAAGTCATTTTAAGAATTGAAAGACATATCGATAAGTCATTTTATTTATTCTTGTAGAGAACTAAAAAACAAGTTTATCGATATGTCAAATAAATACCCAGTTTTTCCAAAATGGACTGAATTTGATTCCAATTTTTATTTGAATAAATTCAAAATAAAATTAGAATAATTTTGCCAAAAGTATGTTGCCAAAAGTATGTTACCAAAGTAATTTATCAACTTAAATTATTTTAGTTTTGAGTTATTGATAAGTCTAAAAATAATTCTTGTAGAGAACTCTGTAAGTTAACACCTGTAGAGAACTCTACAATGACTTATCGATAAGTCATAATAAAGCTTATTGAGAAGACATTTGAGAAGTCAGTAAATTGACTTATCGAGAACTCATACGAGAAGTCTTAAAATGACTTGTCGATAAGTCAATTAGACTTATCGAGAACTCAGTTCTCTATATACTTTTGAACATTTTAAGTCTGCCTTGTGTTAATTTTACATATTAAAGATGTAAATTAGCAAGTTAGCAGTTTACTTAGAATTTGAAAAATTCCAAGTTAATTTTTTGTTTTTGAAAAATAAATATGCAGAGATTTCTGAAATATTCATAATTCATATTTCAGTTAATTTCTAATTAAATCAAATTAATTTTGATTTACTAGAAATTAATCTGCTGCAACATATTAGCTGAATTCTTGCCTTATGATGAAGAATTAAGCATTCTAATTTCACCTACAAGTCTAGTGAAAGTTGCTTCATCCAAAGGTTTAGTAAAAATGTCAGCTAATTGTTTTTATTCGAACAAAAATGAGATCAATGGTACCATTTGTAGCATGTTCTTTAATAAGATGATACCTTATATCAATGTACTTTGTTCTAGAATGATTAAATGGATTAGATACTATATATATAACATTAGTATTGTCACACATAATAGGAATTTTGTGTAACACTAGGCCATAATCCATTAGTTGATTTCTAATCCAAAGCACTTGAGCACAACAACTTTCTACAGCTATGTATTCAGCCTCTGTTGTAGAAGTTGACACAAATTATTGTTTCTTGCTATACCAGGATACAAGTCTTTTTCCAAGAAATTGACAGCTTCCACTAGTACTCTTTCTGTCAACCCTGCATCCAGCAAAATCTGCATATGTGTAGCCAACAGTTTCAAAACCAGTTCCCTTAGGATACCATAATCCCAAGTTTGGAGTTCCCTTCAAGTATTTGAAAATCCTCTCTACAGCCATCAAATGTGATTCTTTTGGATTGGCTTAAAAACTTGCACAAAGACATGTTGCAAATGTTATGTCTGTTCTACTTGCAGTCAAGTAAAGCAATGATCCAATCATTCCTCTATAGCTTGAAATATCTACACTTTTGCCTTTCCAGACTTCATCCAACTTTGTTGCTGTAGACATAGGTGTAGAAGCAGGTGAATAATCAACCATACCAAACTTCTTTAATAAATCCTTGACATACTTAGTTTGGATGATGAAGATTCCATTATTTCTTTGACTAACTTGAAGTCCAAGAAAGTAACTTAATTCCCCCATTATGCTCATTTCGTATTCACTCTGCATAAGCTTAGAAAATCTCTGGCAAATCTTTTCATTTGTAGATCCAAAGATAATATCATCCACATAGATCTGAACTAGTATCATATCATCACCATGGTTTTTGTAGAAGTGAGTCTTATCTATGGTTCCTCTAGTAAAACCATGTTTAAGTAGGAATTCTGACAAAGTATCATACCAAGCTCTAGGTGCCTGCTTTAGTCCATATAGAGCTTTGAGTAACTTGTATACAAAGTTTGGAAATTCCGGATCTTCAAAGCCAGGTGGCTGTCGCACATACACTTCTTCTTCTAGCTCACCATTTAGGAAGGCACTCTTGGCATCCATTTGATATACTTTGAAATTTGAATGTGCAACAAATGCTAGAAAAATTCTTATTGCTTCAAGTCTTGCAACTGGAGAAAAAGTTTCATCATAATCAATCCCTTCCTCCTGTGAGTACCCTTTTGTAACCAACCTTGCTTTGTTTTTGGTAACTACACCATTTTCATCCATCTTGTTCCTAAACACCCATTTCGTTCCAATTACACTTCTATTCTTTGGTGCAGGAACTAGCTCCCAAACTTTGTTTCTTTCAAACTAATTAAGCTCTTCTTGCATTGCAGATATCCAATCAGGATCCATTAGAGCTTCTTCAGTTTTCTTGGGCTCTATTTGAGACAGAAAGCATGCATGTAGGCACTCATTAGCAGTTGCACTTTTAGTTCTCACACCAGCAGTAGGATCACCAATAATTGCTTCTCCAGTGTGTTCTATCCGACTTTCTTGTGTGAGTTTGTTGACTAGTGCCTTCATCATTTGTATGACTTGTAGATCCTTCTTCTCTTTCTCCCCCTGAGTTTGTGCTATCAAATTCAGGTATTTGAGATGAGCTTCCATTCCCATGATTTTCCTGTATAGTAATCTCTTCATTCAATATCTGTTGTGCATTGACTTCATCTTCACCATCAAAATCACTATCAGTATTGAGGTTTTCAAATGCAAGGGCTTCAACTTCATTTTCATCAAGGTGTTCCAATCCTGGACACTTGTCATCATCAAAAGTCACATCTGTGCTTTCCATAATCTTCTTTTGATCTATCACAAAGACCTTGTAGGTAGTTTCTTCAATGTATATCCCAGAAAAATTGCTTCAAAAACTTTTGAGTCAAATTTTCCCTATTAGGTCATACACACTGTAGAAGGGGGTTGAATACAGTGTTTACTACAATCAAATCGAATATAAGAACTCAAGTAATCGAACACATATTTTATTCAACACAATAAACTCTGTTACAAAAAACTGTTCTCTCTCAGTGATGAACAAATTATCACGAGAGATGCTAGGGTTACAATGAATAATAATTCCGATTAAGATAACACATATAGTGTAAACCCTATGTCTGTGTTTATATACTACACAGTTACAAGATAATCTTCTAATTGATATCGAATATAATTCTGCTTCCTAATATATATCAACTAGTTATCTTTTCTTCCAAGTATTCTATTCTTCATAGAATTCTTCTCCATGCATATCTCTTCTTATGTTTGTCTGATCTTCTTTCCTTTCAATCAACCGCCTTCTTTATCTGAAAGTCTCCTTAAGTTCTGATATTATCTCCTGAAAAATATCTTCTGATAACTTAAGTTCTGATATCTTAAGTCCTGACTTCAGTATAAGTACTGATTTCTAGTTAAGTCATGATTTGTCATGTTAAGTAAGATCTGAAAACTAAACACAAATCATATTAGACATGACATCACAAATATATCTAATAATCTCCCCCAACTTGTAATTTAGCATAATATACAAGTTCAACAGATATTTGATGATGTCAAAAACATTAAGTACAAATGCATGAGAATTTGACTAGATAACTACAACTTACAGTCCTTCTAGCTTTACCATCATCAAAGTCTGATATCAGCTTCAGTCTGTATATCCTTCTGAATTTAAGCAGTTGTAGATCTTTGACTTGGCTTCAATTTCTGATCTCTTTGATGTTAGGAGTTGTTCTGAGATAATTCTTCAACAGACTTCTCTCAGCATATTCAAGTTCATTGACCATCCTCCTTTTAGCATTTTTCAGTTCAACTGTATATTCACCGGTTTGAAAGATAGCAGCCCTGAGATCATTTATTTTAGCTTTTCTTATATCCTGATCTAGTCTGATGATCTAAGCTTTATCAGACTCTAGATTGAATTCAAGTCCCATAATACCAGAAAATGTAGTGATGATTTTTGCAGTATTAGGCTTCATTTCAACAATATTTCCACTATAAGATCTGTACTTAGGACAATATGGGCTGTCAGACTTTACAGAGTAAATCCTCTTCTGTCTTTGAATATTTGATTTTAAATAACCTGCAGCACCATCTGTTGATTTGTTTTTCACTTGAAGTAGAAATAGAACATGTTCCAGTTCTTCAAAATACTTCAATGAAATAGCATTCTTCTTGATCTGGAATACCCTCCCATCTGTCATAAAGTATAACATGATATCTTCTTTCAAAACAGAGTGGTAAACCATTTGTACAGATTCAAGCTGATTCAATCTCTCAGGAGTTGTTCCTACTCCTGGTTCACTCAAGGAAGTTGGATCATTGGTAGTATTGTTTACTCTTTTTTCTTTAGAAGTACCCAATCCTGATTTGTCTCTTGCTTCCTTTCTTTGAACAACTCTTGCTTCAAAACCACTTGATGTAGTCTTCAAAGGTTGTGTCTGTTGAGCTTTTGTGAATCATGGTAGTAGCATCTTTGAAGGTTTAACATGAGCAATGTCAGAGGTTTCCTTTTCTTTATCTTCTGATATCAAGCCAACTTGAGCTATGTCAGAGGTTGCTTGCTTCACTGAAATATCAGAATTTACTAAGTCCTGATCTTGAACAACATGAGCTCTGTCAGAGGTTATTTGAATATCCTTTTTCTTCAAAATCAGACTAGCATCTTCATCAGATTTTGTCTTCAGATCCATGATTGGCATATATACCTTTACAGGTTCATCAATTTTTGCTTTGCCCTTGGATCTAGGATCTACCTCCACTTGTGATTTGGCTTTAGTTGCCTCAAAATTTGTCTTTTCCTTAATCACAATACCCTTAGGCTTTGAGAGTTTCTTTTCAATAATAGAAGATTCAGACTTGAATTTGACATTTTCTGCTTTAAGTCTGGCTTCTTCTTCCTTTAGACTTTCAAAGTCCATTCCTGGATTTTCTTTAAGAAATAATCTCTTTGAAATTTCTTCATCCAGCTTCTGTAACTTAGGGTCTTGATAGTAAACTATTGTTTCCTTCCCCTTGAGCTTCAGTTTCTGCATAAACTCTTGACTTTCACCCTGTGTAGGAACATCAGGCTTTGTCAGAACTTGTTTACCAGAACTTATTCTTCTATCAGCATCAGAGCCTGATCTCTGTATAGAAGTTCCAGCTGTCCTTGATGAAGAACCTTTGCCTTGACCATGACCTCTACTGTAACACCCCCAAATCCGGGGTCGGGGATCCGGGTTATCACGAGTTCCATTTCCCTTAATAACACCCAATCTTAATAAATAATCAACTACTCTGTACTGTGACCCCACAATAAACACACACACCACAAGTTATAGTCTCAGAGATGAATATCCAAAAATAATCACAAGTCGTTTTATTCCACAATTATATGCCAATACACCTTAAACGGGTTTCTGAATAAATTTACATTTCTTTGCCATTATTACAATTGATAAAGATACATAAGTCTGGTACATCAAAAGTTGAAAGCCTAGCCTATTGGTAGTTCCTACCTCAGCTACAACGACATCAACGCCTATAGGAAACTGCGGAACATTTCCTAATCGCTTGCGAATCGGGAGCTTGGTCCTGTTTATCTTTTCTATCTGTTATTGTGTGATGAAAGAAGAAAGCAAGGGTGAGCAGCAAGCCCACCAAAATAATATGTATAATGATTAACAATATATGAGCCTTCTCATAGTACTCATGAAAGTCTTGGTCAAAAGAAATGAACCAAGTTTGATATCTTAATGCGATGAAGTCGCAAAATATTCAGTATATATACATATATACTTTTCAAAATCTTGGAAGTCCTCTTCCATGTATAATATACACAGAGTTCCCATTTATAACTGTATAAAATATCGTTGCAAGGTGATCTCATATATCTAACCTTGTCTCAACGTTTTTCTAAAAATCTTTGACATGCACAAGATAATCATTTACTAGATTTAAGTTTAAAAGATGAAGTTACAAGATACTCCAATATACTTATATATTTTCCGAATACTACTTGAACTACCACCGTTCAAGTTATATTTAGTTCATCCCATAGATTATGCTACAAGACAAAACTTGTATAGAATCAATCTTTACAATATCATCAAAATAAAATGAAGTTACGAGATACTTCATTTGATGCAAACATCATTTTGAAAACTCGACCCTGCCAACACTCAACAATCACCCAATTGTAGCCTTTCTATCGAAGTGCTCTGGGTAGTGTTGCAGAAATATCCAATTGGATGATGAACTCATTACGGGAGTTTGCCGTGCCAGGAAGACCACTTACGATGATCAGTCGTAGTAGTGCAACCCCACCATTTTCTACATGTAGAGGAGAACCTGTCGGATTTACTTGTCAACCGAACACTGGACTCCTAAGGAATGGACCGTCTTAGTGGAACTTCCGGGCCATTTAGGCCAATATAATAAGGCTGGGCCGGCGCCACTCGACCACTTACGCCACTCCTAGTTCAGATGAAATCCATGACTCTGAAACGTAAAGCTCGTCCCCCCTTTCCCCAAGTAGAAACTTGTTGATACGGCTCCACCAAGAAGTCGTATCTAGTTGGAAAGGAAAACTCACCAATATTTCCCAGGCGTTGCCTGTTAATGGATTAACTTGTTCCAAGAATTTTACTTCCCGAGTGTTGGGTAAATAATCAAAAACTCTTTTATCAAAATAGCAACCTTGTTGCGAATATACAATACACCACAGAGCCGGATCCCTCAGGTTTTGAGCGAGTATTTAAATCCCCTTCGAAAGGAGGATCTTAAATATAAAAATGAGTTTTGGGATCCGCTCTAGCTTTTAAAATCATTTTGAAGACTCGCAAAACATTTTTAAGAATGTTTGGAGTGATGCTGATTTAATAAAATAAACCAGTCCCAATATATTAGAAAATATCTGAATATTATTATTTAAATAATATTTCCATAAAGAATAATCTTTATAAAAATAATTGAAGTAGAAGTTTTAAAACTCATACTTGAATGAATGTTAAATAACCAAAGATATACTTATACAAAAGTACTATCTTTATTTGAATAATCGAAAACAAGTTTGATTATCGAAATATTATTCTTTAATAAAATAAAGAATATTATTACATAATAAGCGGAGTCATAATACCTCGAATGAATATTATAAATAATATTCATTAAATAAAATAAACGGAGTCATACATCCTCAAATGAATATTCAAATAATATTCATTAAATAATATCACTGAGTCATAAGCCCTCGAATGAATATTCAAAATAATATTCAATTAATAAAATAAAAGGAGTCATAAGTCCTCGGATGAATATTCAAGATATTCAATTAATAAAATAAAAGGAGTCATAAGTCCTCGGATGAATATTCAAGTAATATTCAATTAATAAAATAAAAGGAGTCATAAGTTCTCGGATGAATATTCAAGTAATATTCATTAAATAATATAAAGTTATCGAATAAACCTTATTCGATTAATAGTTTTGAAAACTATTCATATATATATATATATATATTATACTCGGGAGCCTCGCTTCCCGGTTTTTGAAATATGCTCACCTTTCGATCCCCTATACTAAGGGTAAACTCAAATACTGCTTATTTCTAGCATAGGTATTATGCAACTAATAAGCATTTGAATCAACAGATATATATCAAGATTACGAAACAGACATGCATATATACCATATCAGCATGCTCCAATATATCGCAAGAATTTGCTAATAACAAATATGCATTTATCGCAAGATCATGCATATACACATATACATCACAACAACAGTTATACGGGTAGAAAACTTGCCTGAGTGCTCCCGAATAGACTTAAGCTTAGAGTGGGTCCGATAACCTATGAACAACAACATAAGTCAGAATTAAACCCCGGTCGCTTAAGAAACTAGACTTTAACCATTTAGAGTCCTAACGTTCGCTTTCGCGCTTAACGATTCACTTAAGTCGCTCGAGTATCCTCGGCTCCATCATTTTTAATAAATTAACCATTAAGAGTTTTAAGGCGATTATTTCTCGAGTACCCTACCAATAGTCTAACCCACTTTACACAATTTTTTCATAATCCAATTAGTCATTTAAGGGCCTTAAGCAATGTTTCAAAGTAAGGCGAGGGGTAATGGTTCGTCGCGAAACGCCGTTACTTAAAACGGTCGTTTCTCATCGCTCGTAACTCGGATTTAGGCGAACGACATATCAAAACGAAGCTCGTAACATGAACTATCTAAACATGGCAAAGGTTAGAATCTTACAGTGAGTTTACGGGTCCTAAAGTTTAGAACAAAACAGTTAAGGAAAATCGGGCATTATGACGGTTATGTTTACGCGATTTCCAATTTAATTATCACTCTAAATTCTCATCAATTCACTCACAACCACCAACACAACAATATTCAACCATCATACTACAACTCAGTCCCCAACTCCAAATTTTACCAATTTATCCAACCAAATTAAAGACCCAATATTCAAAACCAACACAAATCCACCAAAACTACTTATAATCAAAGATCAAGCCTTAATACTAACAATGCTTCAATAAAACTTAATGGAATCATAAAATCAAAGCTAGGGTTTGAAGTTTATACCTTCCTTGGGAGGTGTTAAGTTGCTAGGAAACCTTAGGGAGCCTCCTACAAGCTTGATCTTTCCAAAGAAATCAAGAACACAAAGTTAGGTTTTGAAGTTTCTAAAAGTCAGATTGAAAGAACTGTAAATATGAGGGTTTTACCATGCTTATTTGGAAGATACTTGTGAAGAAGAGTTGTAGGCCATCTCAATACCTTTTCAACGAGCTATTAACACATCATTCGAGTGAGTATTGAAGGAGATATGACAGTTTGAAGTTGCTGCTCTGGTTTTGGCCGAGAGCAAGCTTTCAAGGGGGAGAAATGAAATGTTTTGTGTTTTGTTTGGTGAAAAATGAAATGTTTGGCTTGGTTGGTTGAATTTTGATTTGTTTTAGGTTAATTACCTAATTAACCTTGATTTTGTGTGGTTATCATTCAACCACACTTCCTCCCCCCCCATGTCATGCTTACTTCATCAAGTGATGTCACCCTCCCTCCTTTGTCCTCTTCCTATTGGTTTGATGACATCATCCCCACTAATCCCTTTGATTAGCTTCTAATTGTTTGCCTAATGACCGCTGATCTGTTATACGGTTCGCTTAACTTTCGTTCTCGTTTCTCGTTTGAGGGATCATACCCGGGATCTTATTTCTTAGGTTTCCTTAACCTTTCTCAATACATTATATTCCTTTTATGATCCTCTCTTATAATCCTTGAATTTAAATCCTTTTTATTCTGTTACCTTATACTCAATTCCTTCTGTATCTGTTAGATTTCTGGAAAAAATCAAAGTGTTCAGATTTGGATTCTGACGATCTTTACATACACTTATATACCATATAGAGTACTAATAAAATCTCAGAATATCCATAACAGAACCCCTACATAGTGTGGCATGAAAAGTTTTCTCATTCAGCATAATCAGCAAAATCACTATTCATAAGGGTTTCAAAAATTCCAAAAATTAGGGTTATTACAGTCTCCCCTTCTTAAAAGGATTCCGTCCCGGAATCAGATAGAAAATGAATAGGGATACTTTCTTAGCATTACACTTTCTAACTCTCAAGTAAATTTTTCCCACATTGTGGTTCTTCCATCAAACTCTGAATAGTTTGATAACCCTTCTCCTAAGCACTTGTTCCTTTTTCAATCTATAACCCTTCCTGGTTGCTCCATATAGGTTACGTCTGGTTGCATGTCTATGCGCTCATATGCCCCTATTTATCTGGCATCCGAATTACACTTCCTTAACATTGATACGTGAAACACGTTATGACTTGCTACATGTTCTGGGGTAAGGCTAGCTCATATGCTAACTTCCCAATACTTCTTAATATATCCAAGGGTCCGACAAATTGTAGACTTAGCTTTCCTTTCTTTCCGAACCTCATCAATCCTTTCCAAGGGATACCTATAGCATTACTAGGTCCCCTATTTCATACTCTTTGTCCTTTTGAGTCAAATCATCATATTTATCATGTCTATCTTGGGCTACTACCAGCCGTCCTCTGATTAGATCTATCATATCCTTGGTCCTTTGGACCACTGCTGGTCCGAGCATCTTGCGCTCTACATCTTCATCCTAACATAAGGGAGATCGACATTTTCTTCCCTCAAAGATCTCATAAGGCGATACCTCGATACTGACATACGATCGATTATCGTGAGATAACTTAATCCGCGTTAAGTGATCATTCCAAATTCTTTCAAGTCTATTACACAGACTCTCATTATAGCTTTTAGCATTTGAGCTTTTGCTTCTCAATACCCATTCTTTTCCAGTTTGTAGTCATTACTATCTTCCGTACATAATACTATACTGGTTACACTTTTGCTCGTTAGCGTTCTATAACCTTTTAATAACCACGTCAACCTTAGTATCACGAACGCGTTAGAATCGGAATACCACCGTACTGATATTACTTCCTTTAGCTGCTTCCATCTTCGAAAGCTTGATCCTTCATATAGAAGTAAAAGAATTTATTGAGAGATCACTATGATCATGAACACTTGTTTTATCGCATAGTTAGTACGGAAGGTGGCCAGCCTTTAGTACTTGACAAGCAATTAAACAACATGTGGTATCCTACTAGGCTTCTATCACAAAGATAGATAGTCATTCGGCAATACCTCCCCTTCTGGAAGGGTTGTTCTTCTCAGCTTACATGAAATGAAAAGAAGAGAAAAGAACGAACTGAAGAGAATTGTATATATGTAAAAAAATATTGCCATAAAATATCTGGCTTGGAACCTACCTCTGAACTATAGAGGTTTATCATAGGAGAACAAAACATATGTGTATATATATCAAGTATTATCGCATCGCATTTCACATGCTTTAATATTTATTATTCCACCCATCATTCTACGGACCCATGCTCTTCCTCGAGCTTATACTCAATCACCTTTGAAACTCCCTCGATATCGAAAATCGAATCTGGAATCTCATTTTATACATCATCGTTAATATAATTCTATGCTTGCACCGTAACCTTCCTCGTATAGTAATACGACTCTCTATTGATAAGAAGGAATAAATATTCAATAGGTAGATACTCTACTTAATTAGTCTATCAATGATAACTTATACACTACCACGACCCGATTAGTGGTACTCAATCTCAACATACATTCCAATACAACTCTCATGGTTGTAATCAGCCCATTACTCGCAGAATCATTGCTGCATTACTATGGTCCACTACTGACCTACTGTCGTCATTCATTTTCCTTGGAATCTTAATAGCTAACCATACAGAGTCCATACCTGTCGTATCAAATTCTTCTAAGGAGTTAACATAATCACCATTCATGATTCATGAAGAACACTCCTGATCCTGACATACATACATGACATGAAGCAGATAAAATTGCAGAAGAGTTCCAGTCAAAGCAACGATAGCAGGTGAATACCATTCTTAATCGTATGCCTTAAATAGAAGACTTAACTCAAGGTTCGTTTAGTCCTTTTTGAAATATGGTCCTGGATTATTCTCAAGATAGGACCTTCTAAGATAGATAGCCCGCTCATGGAGATTACACGAATTAAACCTTTACCAACTACTATTACGGTTGGGTATTGCACAGTCATCAGAAGGAATGTCAATCTTCCAAACCATAATACAACCTTCATAGCTTTAACCATCATCACTGCATTCCTTTGGCACAAGCGTCTATAATTATCCTCTTACCTTTAAAGTGTCGGCCACCTCTTTGGCCTTTCCTGATAGTAAAATTTCCTTACAGTCAATGTCATTTTAACCACCTCCAAATAAATTTTCTACCTTATTTCAATCACAGCTTTTGTGAAGATGTTTTCTTAAAATCTGATGAGTAAATTTTTTTTACCATTTTTCCATAAGTTATTGCCTCAGTCTTTAGAGGTTAATCACTATCATGACTGACTCTCAATCATAATTAGAACATCTTTTTATCTTAAGTCCTAATTGCCCTGAACAATTTCGACCATTACTGGTTCGATCCATACCTTCTCGTGGTTTAACACGTGCCTCACTTGGCATCATTATAATTACGTCATATTTCCTTTATCAACATTTCTATTCTTGAGAATTTTGAATATTACCTTTCTCCTTGTAAAACCTCTAAGGTTATCCTTGAATCGTCCCTCCTGTATTCCCTAGATACAGGGCATATCAAGATACCATTTATTAATACCAGAATCATTGTCTATATACTTCTGAAAAATTTATCCACTGATTCTTAAAGGTTGTTATTACCTTAATTCTTTCCAATTCATACTGTCAAACTCATACTATCCCTATTAAGGGTGAAATGCCAACCTTTATGCATTCCCCTAGGATTCGTTTTAAGTTACCGATGTTCTATCCTTAATTCCACTTTTAAAAAGGTACATGCATCCTTCCATGGATAAATCAAGTCATATATCCCTGATAAGGGTGTCTTATTCAATCATTCCCACCTCGATAGTATATGCCTAATTTCACAATAGCATCCTTATTCAAACTGAGGTCAATCAATATGGCCTCCAAAAGATAACAACGGTTATCCGGTTGTCTTGCCTAATTTACGATATCAAGGATGTTCTGGAAGATATTGGTCGTGTTCAACGTGAACCTCTTCTTAATAATTCCTTATTTACTTTTGTTGTTTATCTCAACAGTCACCTCAATGTTGGGATATCTTTCATACCTGGCGTCTCCCTTTCTGGGTATCGAGCCACCGATCTTACACTTCACATTCTTGAAGGTCACTTCCTTCATCCAATTTTCCTAATTTCTTACTTCCTTGTCTCCTCAGTCTATCCGCGTCTCATTATTTATCCTTCGAATTATCTCAAGGTTTCCTCGAATCCTCCCAACTTACAGGGGATAAAATATATGTATCTCTTATGCCCTCAACCATCAATTTTAACTCATGGTGAATCACCCTCATCCTGACGAATGCATACTTTTCTATTTCTATTGCTACGAGTCTTTAGGGTTTCCTCATACCCAACTCCCTTATCATACCTCAAACTCTATTGCCTTTATATTACTTTCCACTTCAGTTTCTTTTTATTTTCCTTTCTCTTATCATTATTTCATGAACCAACACACCATAAGCATTGATTTCAAACATCCCGTCATTCTGGATTCGTGTCCTCATAACGAATCTTGATAACTTTTACAACTTAGATTCATAATTCATCATACTCGTCTGCCTTTGTTCTGGCTCTAAAGCTTTTACACTATCTCCATAACCTTGGAAAGTACTTTCCTGAAAATAATTGACTGAACTTAAATCAGTTTATTATAATCTCTTGTTTCGTGCCTTCCTTGGCCTTTCACCAGCGGGTGGTCTCTCTCTTAGGAGGGTAAGTGACAAAAACAGTCTTTTGTGATTCGTCAATCATTCAGAATCTCAAATGATTCCTCTATTTCCTTTAGCCAGGCTCTTGCCTCGACTAGGTCAACCTGTTCCTTGGAACTCTGAGAGCTTAGAGACTTAAAGGTCCTGAAAGAATTTCTTACCGCATTATTTCCTCAAGGTGGTGGTTGGGGATAATAGTCTAAGTTCTGTCTAGACAGGTCCATAAATTGCCGTATAGGAGTACCGTCTCGGGTCTCCTTTCCTTACTCGACTTTCTGTTTCCTTAGTATGAAATGTTTCAACCTTCTCCCATAATCGGGGTTATCTTATACATTAAAAACCTTGTTTTCCACTCTATTATGTTATGGGTTCTTTCTTTCTTGATGGCAACCTCCCTGACTATCACATTCAGGGTTTGCCCTAAATCTTATTCCTCAAACTATGGCTCTCATCTAAGTTCTCATCCTTAAGCTCTTGAACTTTTGGAACACAATTTCTGTAGGAACACCTCACTATCCCCTTATCATCTTTCTCGGTATGGATCTCTTCTCCAGTCATTGACTCTCTGCCGTCATTCATCACTTTTTCTGGCACAATATGTTCTTTTCCCAAAATTCGGTCTGTATTGCAATCTCAAACAGCTTTTCGGTACCGGCTTCGGTTACCTTCACTTCTATTTCCATTTTCTCAAAATCTCTTATAAACTCTCCCAAAGACATTATTATCTTGAGTCTCTCCTTTTTACTAAGGGCATCAGCCACCACATTGGCTTTCCCCGAATGATAAAGAATCTCCCAATCAATATTCTTGATTAGCCCTAACCGCCTCCTCTAGCGTATGTTGAGCTCTTTCTACGTGAAAATGTACTAGAGCACTTATGGCTTGTGTAAATATCGTACTTTTCTCCATACAAGTAGTGCCTCCAATCTTTAGGGCAAAACTATTGCCATGAGCCCAAGCTCATGGGTGGGGATATCGAATTTTATATTCCCTTAATTGTCTTCACGCATACGCGATTGCCTTGCTGTGCTGTATAAGAAGCACCCTAATTCTTTATGCGAAGCATCATTACACTTCATAAAATCTCATTTTCCATCCGGCAATGCCAACATAGGGAACGTCACCAACCTTTGCTTCGGTTCTTAAAAGTTGTTCTCGCATTTCTCTGTCCATTCGAACTTCTCAGTCTTACGAGTAAGCCTCGTTAAAGGGGCTACTATCTTTACAAACTTGAACGAACCTCTGGTAGTGACCGGCCAATCCTAGCTCTGGGAGTTGCCCTAACCATGGTCATTGATTCCTCAGTGGTCCTTTATTCATTCTTGTCAGGATCCTTCACGGGATCCTCCTCAGCAACAATCCCTTCTAGGACAACATCCTCAACCGCTATATCCTCAATATCAACATCATCCGGTCCTGCGTTAGGACGCTCTATCGGATCCACAATCCGATCTCCAATTAGTAATAAAACATCATCGCGCTGTTACTCCTCAACCTCAGGGTTCGGAGTCCCGCTACCATATACGATAATGAACTATACTTCTATCATGATATTTATAAGGGTTCCCATAAGGGTTTTAACTGTCAGTACTACGTTAGGTAGTCCGACTATGAACTTGGCAAGAGTTCTTATTATCTTAGTGACCTTATTATCTTAACGTCACATCATCTCTGAGGTTTATAATGCTTCGCTCTGATACCACTTCTGTAACACCCCCAAATCCGGGGTCGGGGATCCGGGTTGTCACGAGTTCCATTTCCCTTAATAACACCCAATCTTAATAAATAATCAACTACTCTGTACTGTGACCCCACAATAAACACACACACCACAAGTTATAGTCTCAGAGATGAATATCCAAAAATAATCACAAGTCGTTTTATTCCACAATTATATGCCAATACACCTTAAACGGGTTTCTGAATAAATTTACATTTCTTTGCCATTATTACAATTGATAAAGATACATAAGTCTGGTACATCAAAAGTTGAAAGCCTAGCCTATTGGTAGTTCCTACCTCAGCTACAGCGACATCAACGCCTATAGGAAACTGCGGAACGTTTCCTAATCGCTTGCGAATCGGGAGCTTGGTCCTGTTCATCTTTTCTATCTGTTGTTGTGTGATGAAAGAAGAAAGCAAGGGTGAGCAGCAAGCCCACCAAAATAATATGTATAATGATTAACAATATATGAGCCTTCTCATAGTACTCATGAAAGTCTTGGTCAAAAGAAATGAACCAAGTTTGATATCTTAATGCGATGAAGTCGCAAAATATTCAGTATATATACATATATACTTTTCAAAATCTTGGAAGTCCTCTTCCATGTATAATATACACAGAGTTCCCGTTTATAACTGTATAAAATATCGTTGCAAGGTGATCTCATATATCTAACCTTGTCTCAACGTTTTTCCAAAAATCTTTGACATGCACAAGATAATCATTTACTAGATATAAGTTTAAAAGATGAAGTTACAAGATACTTCAATATACTTATATCTTTTCCGAATACTACTTGAACTACCACCGTTCAAGTTATATTTAGTTCATCCCATAGATTAAGCTACAAGACAAAACTTGTATAGAATCAATCTTTACAATATCATCAAAATAAAATGAAGTTACGAGATACTTCATTTGATGCAAACATCATTTTGAAAACTCGACCCTGCCAACACTCAACAATCGCCCAATTGTAGCCTTTCTATCGAAGTGCTCTGGGTAGTGTTGCAGAAATATCCAATTGGATGATGAACTCATTACGGGAGTTTGCCGCGCCGGGAAGACCACTTACGATGATCAGTCGTAGTAGTGCAACCCCACCATTTTCTACTTGTAGAGGAGAACCTGTCGGATTTACTTGTCAACCGAACACTGGACTCCTAAGGAATGGACCGTCTTAGCGGAACTTCCGGGCCATTTGGGCCAATATAATAAGGCTGGGCCGGCGCCACTCGACCACTTACGCCACTCCTAGTTCAGATGAAATCCATGACTCTGAAACGTAAAGCTCGTCCCCCCTTTCCCCAAGTAGAAACTTGTTGATACGGCTCCACCAAGAAGTCGTATCTAGTTGGAAAGGAAAACTCACCAATATTTCCCAGGCGATGCTTGTTAATGGATTAACTTGTTCCAAGAATTTTACTTCCCGAGTGTTGGGTAAGTAATCAAAAACTCTTTTATCAAAATAACAACCTTGTTGCGAATATACAATACACCACAGAGCCGGATCCCTCAGGTTTTGATAGAGTATTTAAATCCCCTTCGAAAGGAGGATCTTAAATATAAAAATGAGTTTTGGGATCCGCTCTAACTTTTAAAATCATTTTGAAGACTCGCAAAACATTTTTAAGAATGTTTGGAGTGATGCTGATTTAATAAAATAAATCAGTCCCAATATATTAGAAAATATCTGAATATTATTATTTAAATAATATTCCCATAAAGAATAATCTTTATAAAAATAATTGAAGTAGAAGTTTTAAAACTCATACTTGAATGAATGTTAAATAACCAAAGATATACTTATACAAAAGTACTATCTTTATTTGAATAATCGAAAATAAGTTTGATTATCGAAACATTATTCTTTAATAAAAAAAGAATATTATTAAATAATAAGCGGAGTCATAATACCTCGAATGAATATTATAAATAATATTCATTAAATAAAATAAACGGAGTCATACATCCTCAAATGAATATTCAAATAATATTCATTAAATAATATCACTGAGTCATAAGCCCTCGAATGAATATTCAAAATAATATTCAATTAATAAAATAAAAGGAGTCATAAGTCCTCGGATGAATATTCAAGATATTCAATTAATAAAATAAAAGGAGTCATAAGTCCTCGGATGAATATTCAAGTAATATTCAATTAATAAAATAAAAGGAGTCATAAGTTCTCGGATGAATATTCAAGTAATATTCATTAAATAATATAAAGTTATCGAATAAACCTTATTCGATTAATAGTTTTGAAAACTATTCATATATATATATATATATATATATATATATATATATATATATATATATTATACTCGGGAGCCTCGCTTCCCGGTTTTAGAAATATGCTCACCTTTTGATCCCCTATACTAAGGGTAAACTCAAATACTGCTTATTTCTAGCATAGGTATTATGCAACTAATAAGCATTTGAATCAACAGATATATATCAAGATTACGAAATAGACATGCATATATACCATATCAGCATGCTCCAATATATCGCAAGAATTTGCTAATAACAAATATGCATTTATCGCAAGATCATGCATATACACATATACATCACAACAACAGTTATACGGGTAGAAAACTTGCCTGAGTGCTCCCGGATAGACTTAAACTTAGAGTGGGTCCGATAACCTATGAACAACAACATAAGTCAGAATAAAACCCCGGTCGCTTAAGAAACTAGACTTTAACCATTTAGAGTCCTAACGTTCGCTTTCGCGCTTAACGATTCACTTAAGTCGCTCGAGTATCCTCGGCTCCATCATTTTTAATAAATTAACCATTAAGAGTTTTAAGGCGATTATTTCTCGAGTACCCTACCAATCGTCTAACCCACTTTACACAATTTTTTCATAATCCAATTAGTCATTTAAGGGCCTTAAGCAATGTTTCAAAGTAAGGCGAGGGGTAATGGTTCGTCGTGAAACGCCGTTACTTAAAACGGTCGTTTCTCATCGCTCGTAACTCGGATTTAGGCGAACGACATATCAAAACGAAGCTCGTAACATGAACTATCTAAACATGGCAAAGGTTAGAATCTTACAGTGAGTTTACGGGTCCTAAAGTTCAGAACAGAACAGTTAAGGAAAATCGGGCATTATGACGGTTAAGTTTACGCGATTTCCAATTTAATTATCACTCTAAATTCTCATCAATTCACTCACAACCACCAACACAACAATATTCAACCATCATACTACAACTCAGTCCCCAACTCCAAATTTTACCAATTTATCCAACCAATCAAAGACCCAATATTCAAAACCAATACAAATCCACCAAAACTACTTATAATCAAAGATCAAGCCTTAATACTAACAATGCTTCAATAAAACTTAATGGAATCATAAAATCAAAGCTAGGGTTTGAAGTTTATACCTTCGTTGGGAGGTGTTAAGTTGCTAGGAAACCTTAGGGAGCCTCCTACAAGCTTGATCTTTCCAAAGAAATCAAGAACACAAAGTTAGGTTTTGAAGTTTCTAAAAGTCAGATTGAAATAACTGTAAATATGAGGGTCTTACCTTGCTTATTTGGAAGAGACTTGTGAATAAGAGTTGTAGGCCATCTCAATACCTTTCCAACGAGCTATAGAACACATCATTCGAGTGAGTATTGAAGGAGATATGGCAGTTTGAAGTTGCTGCTCTGGTTTTGGCCGAGAGCAAGCTTTCAAGGGGGAGAAATGAAATGTTTTGTGTTTTGTTTGGTGAAAAATGAAATGTTTGGCTTGGTTGGTTGAATTTTGATTTGTTTTAGGTTAATTACCTAATTAACCTTGATTTTGTGTGGTTATCATTCAACCACACTTCCCCCCCCCATGTCATGCTTACTTCATCAAGTGATGTCACCCTCCCTCCTTTGTCCTCTTCCTATTGGTTTGATGACATCATCCCCACTAATCCCTTTGATTAGCTTCTAATTGTTTGCCTAATGACCGCTGATCTGTTATACGGTTCGCTTAACTTTCGTTCTCATTTATCGTTTGAGGGATCATACCCGGGATCTTATTTCTTAGGTTTCCTTAACCTTTCTCAATACATTATATTCCTTTTATGATTCTCTCTTATAATCCTTGAATTTAAATCCTTTTTATTCTGTTACCCTATACTCAATTCCTTCTGTATCTTGTAGATTTCTGGGAAAAATCAAAGTGTTCGGATTTGGATTCTGACGATCTTTACATACACTTATATACCATATAGAGTACTAATAAAATCTCAGAATATCCATAACAGAACCCCTACATAGTGTGGCATGAAAAGTTTTCTCATTCAACATAATCAGCAAAATCACTATTCATAAGGGTTTCAAAAATTCCAAAAATTAGGGTTATTACATCTACCCTTATCAGAGTTTCCCTGGTCATCATTTCCATCATCCTTACCCTTCAGTGGTTGAATAGATTTGCATTTGGACTTAATCACTTTCTCCCCCTTTTTGGCATTAGCAGGTAGAAGAAGAGAGACAAGCAATTCCACTGAGGATTGGATCTCATTGAGTTGAGTTTGCTGAGAAGCTTGATTCTTTAGAATTTCATCAATCTGATCTTGTTGCTTCTCTTGAGTCTTTTTAATATACCCAATTCGGTCAAAGGTTGGCTTAAAAAATCTGTTCTTTTCCAATTTTATATTCATATCTTGCTGGATCAGTGATTCTTGAATTTAGTTCACCTTGTCATGAGTTATTGAGTGTTGACCTTGAAGGTGCCTAGTACTCAATGCAGTAACTCTAAGCTGTGCCTTGTTATCATCATTTATCAGCATTTCATCAGCTTTGGCCAGGTGCTCAGCAAGAATTTTTTCAGTAGGAACAAAAGCAACTTTGTTCCACTCCTTAGTCCACTCCTTTCCTCTAGGAGTTTCACTCTAAGGTACTGGTACATCCTCTCTAACAAACTTTTTGATTAGATCAGCTTTGCATGGAGCTTGTTGAGGTGCATGTCCAGATGGACCAGCTGCATCAGCATCTATATTTGTAGCAGCTTCACCAGTAATTTCAGCATTGTCGGCATCAGAACTTACAGAGCCTGCAGTAGCAGCATCCTCTGATAAAATAACAGTATGTGAGGCTATAGAGGCTTCAACATCATCCTCTAAATTCTGATCTGCAACTAAGTTATGATCAACATCCAAATTTTGATGCCCACCTAAAATCTGATCTTCATCATCTAGATTCAGAATTGGTGTTGTTGGAATATTGGCATTGAAATCAGCATCCAAAATTGGTGTTGTTGGTGGAGTGAGTTGAGTTGGTGGAGCTTCCAAGTACAGAACCTCAGGCACAACCAAGTTATGTATGTCTATTTCAGCACTTGTACCTAGGTCTTCAGCATGTACTAGATCAATTATAGGAGACACAGGATGTGTAGGCACTTGCTCTGGAATATCCTCTTGCTCTTGAATAGGAGACTTTGGATCTTGAGTAAAGTCTGATTCAGCTGTGGGAAGTAATTCAATGACTATAGGTTCTGTTGGGATCAGAGATTCCTGACCCCCTTCCTTAGTTGCTTCTTCCAGAGTGTCTTCAGAGTGTGGTGATACACTTACAGACCTCATGGCTCTTTGCTTTTTAAGTCTCTTTGCAGAATTAGAGACTTTGGGAGATTCATCATCAGTATTTAGATTTCTAAGCCTTTTGAGGGGCCTAGAACTCCCAGTTTCAGTATCTTTCTGAGAAGAGATCTTCTCAGCTTCTATAACAACAGGTTCTGATATAGGAACCTGTTCCTCATTATCTGACTCATCTCTCAGAATAATTCTCCTTCTCTTCTGTTGAGACTGAGGTACTATCTTAGTCCTCTTGGGTTTTAAAGATGAAGGCTTCACTGGATGTGCTGAAGGTTGAGGTTGAGATGACTGTGTTGGTTTGTAATATGTCCTGATGGAGGGTTGAGTTGGTTGAGGTTGAGAAGTTTGAGGTGTTTGTGTAGTTGTGGTAGGTGCGGATGGAGATTGGGTTGGTTGTGATGAGTTGGTGGGTTGGACATCAGGATAGACAGATGTATATGCTTGTGGATCATCATTTATCAAGATCTGTTTTACTGACTGAGGAATCTGTAAGGGTCTCAGCACTTGTTTCTTATTGTCAACATTTAACAAATCATTAAAAGCCCTTTTTACAAGCTTAAAGGGTGGAATTAAATCACTGACTAGTGGGGGCTCATCAGCACAACAAAAGGTATATATAAGTTGACAGAATCTAGCAAAGTATACTACATTCCTATCCTCTGTCATCCTATCCCCTATGAAACCTAGCACAACACTTGCAAAATCAAAATGAGTTTGATGGATAAGGGCATATCCGATTTGCTGACTCATGATGGGAATAACATTAAAGTTGGAGCATTTATTGGCGAATGCCTTGGTGATACAATCAAAGAAAAAGCTCCATTCCTTCCTGATATTTGATCTTTTCAGTTGACCCAGCTTTCCCAAACTTTTCTCATAGCCCAGACTGGCCATAAGCTGCTGTAAAACAGGATCAGCCACTGTTGAGAATGTACAGCCTTCAGGTAAGTGGAGAGCTTTACGAACTGTTCCTGGAGTAACAACATGCTCAATATCTCCTGATGTAAAAATGATGTTTGGTGAACCAGCAGCACCACCATTATCAAATAGCCCAGTTCACCAAAATGTCAGCACTTGTTTGCTTGAAATAGATTGAGGTTGGTTCAAAGCATACCCAATCTCACTATTACTGCTTTATCTCACATAAACCGATATTCTGTAAAAATATGACCGTTCAAGTAATGACCAAAAATAAATCAAGTAAATAAATACTGTGTTAGGATACACACACTGTAGAAGGGGGTTGAATACAGTGTTTATCACAATCAAATCGAATATAAGAACTCAAGTAACAGAAAACAGATTTTATTTAATACAATAAACTCTGTTACAATATGGAACTATCCTCTCTCAGTGATGAACAAATTATCACGAGAGCTGCCAGGGTTACAATAAATAATAACTTCGATTATGATAACACACCTAGTGTAAACCCTATGTCTGTGTTTATATACTACACAGTTACAAGATAAATTCTAGTTGATATGGAATATAATTCTGCTTCCTAAATATATCAACTAGTTATCTTTTCTTCCAAGTATTCTATTCTTCATAGAATTCCTTCTTCATGCATATCTCTTCTTGCGTTTGTCTTGATCTTCTTTCCTTTCAATCAGCCGCCTTCCTTATCTGAAAGTCTTCTTAAGTCCTGATAAATATCTCCTGATAACTTAAGTTCTGACAACTTAAGTTCTGACTTCAGTATAAGTGCTGATCTCCAGTTAAGTACTGATATGTCATGTTAAGTAAGATCTGAAAACTAAACACAAATCATATTAGACATGACATTATCAAATATATCTAACAATCTACCCCAACTTGTAAATTAGCATAATATACAAGTTTAACAGATATTTGATGATGTCAAAAACATTAAGTACAAATGCATGAGAATTTGACTAGATAACTACAACTTACAGTCCTTGTAGCTTTACCAATTTTAAGTTCTGATAACAGCTTCAGTCTGTATATACTTCAGAATTTAAGCAGTTGTAGATCTTTGACTTGGCTTCAATTACTAATCTCTTTGACATCAGGAGTTGTTCTGAGATAATTCCTTAAAAGACTTCTCTCACCAATTTGAAAGATAGCAGCCCTGAGATCATTTATTCTAGCTTTTCTTATGTCCTGATCTAATCTGACCAAATATGCCCTGTCAGACTCAAGATTGAATTCCACAGCCTTATAACCCAGAAAAGTAGTTATAATCTTAGCAGTGTTAGGCTTCATATCGATAATATCACCTTTATGATCTCTGTACTTGGGACAATATGTGTTATCAGACTTTACAGAGTAAAGCTTCTTCTGTCTTTGAATTTGAGTCTTCAAATAATTTGCACCACTATCTGTTAATCTGTTCTTCACTTGAAGTAAGAATAGAACATGTTCCAGTTCCTCAAAATACTTCAGTGATATAGCATTATGCCTAATATGGTATACCCTTCCATCTGTCATAAAATATAACAAGATATGTTCTTTCAAGAAGGTATGGTAAACCATTTGTACAAATTCAAGTCGATTCAATCTTTCAGAAGTTGCTCCAACACCTGGTTCACTTAAAGAAGTTGGATCATTGGTTGTGTTCTGTATTCTTCTTTCATCAGCACTACCCAATCCAGATTAATCTCTTGCTTCTTTTCCTGTAACAACTCTTGCTTCAAAACCACTTGTTGCAGTCTTCAAAGATTGAGTTTGTTTAGCTTTGGCGAATCCTGGTAGGAGTATCTTTGAAGGTTTAACATGAGCAATGTCAGAGGTTTCCTTTTCCTTATCTTCTGATATCAAGCCAACTTGAGCTAAGTCAGAGGTTGCTTGCTTCACTGTTATATCAGAACTGACTATATCTTAACTCTGAACAACATGAGCCATGTCAGAGGTTGTTTGAGAAATCTTCCTTTTTATTAGAGTAAGACTAGCATCTTCATCAGATATTTCTTCATCCACAAATGGCACATAAACCTTTACAGGTTCATCAACTTTTTCTTTGCCCTTGGACCTTGGATCTATCTCCACTTGTGATTTGGCTTTAGTTGCCTCAAGATTTGTCCTTTCTTTTATCACAATGCCTTTAACTTTAGGAAGTTTCTTTTCAACAACATAAGCTTTAGATTTGGAGTTGAATTTTTCTAACTTAAGTCTAGCTTCGTCTTCCTTTAGACTCTCAAAGTCCATTCCTGGATTTTCTTTCAGAAATAACTGTCTTGAAATTTCCTCATCAAGTTCCAGATGTTCATCAGAACTTATCCTTTTACCAGTATCAAAACGTATTCTTCTCCCAGTATCAGAACTTGTTCTTTGACTTGTAGTTCCAGCTTTACTTGATGAAAAACCTTTACTTTGACCATGACCTCCACCCATTCCGGATTTTTCCTGGTCATCTTTTCCATCATCCTTTCCCTTCAATGTCTTAGCAGTTTTGCATTTGGACTTAATTACTTTCTCCCCCTTTTTGGCATTAGCAGGTAAAAGAAGAGAGAGAAGCAATTCCACTGAGGATTGGATCTCATTGAGTTGATTTTGATGAGAAGCTTGATTCTTTAAAATTTCATCAGTCTGAGCCTGTTGCTTCTCCTGAATTTTCTCAATGTATTCAACTCTGTCAAAGGTAGGTTTGAAAAACCTTTTCTTATCCAGCTTGGCAACCATATCTTGCTTATTGATAGATTCTTGAATTTTTTCCACCTTGGCCTGAGTTACAGATTGTTGACCTTGAAGGTGCCTTGTACTTAGTACAGTAACTCTGAGATGTGTCTTGAAATCATCATTGACTAACATCTCATCAGCTTTGGTCAAGTGATCAGCAAGTATGGTTGAAGAAGGAACAAAATCAACTTTGTTCCATTCCTTAGTCCACTCCCTTCCTCTAGGAGTTTCACTCCAAGGTACTGGTGCCTCTTCTCTAACAAACTTCTTGATTAATTCAGCTTTGTTTGGAGTTTGTTGAGGTGCATGTCCTGCTGGACCAGCTGCATCAGCATCTACATTGGCAGCAGCTGTACCAGTAAATTCAGCATTTGCAGTATCAGAACTTATAGAATCAGCATCATCAGCATCCTCTGATAAAAGAATAGTATGAGAGGCTATTGAGGCTTCAACATCATCCTCTAAGTGCTGATCTCCAACTAAGTTCTGATCAACATCCATATTCTGATGCTCACCTAAAATCTGATCTTCAGTATCTAGATGCAGAGAAGGTGTTGTAGGAAATTCTGGATTAAAATTAGCATCAAGAATTGGTGTTGTTGGTGGAGTGATTTGAGTTGGTGGAGCTTCTAAGTACAAAACCTCAAGTATAATCAGATTATGAATATCAATCTCAGCACTTGTACCTGGGTCATCAGTATGTACTTGTTCAATGATAAGTGACACAGGAGGAGTAGGCACTCTGTCTTGAGCAGTTTGTGGTTGTGCTGAAGGAAGTAATTCAATTACAATTGGTTCTGTTGGGATCAGAGATTCCTGACCCCCTTCCTTAGCTGCTTCCTCATCTTCTGATCCTGACTCAACTGTGTCCATGTGAGCTCTTTGCTTTTTCTTTTTCTTCAAGGGTGGAGACACTGTAGGAGTTGTATCATCAGGATTTAGCTTTCTAAGCCTTTTGAGAGGCCTAGAACTCCCGGTTTTAGTATCCTCCTGAGAAGAGACCTTCTCAGCTTCTACCACAACAAATTCTGATATTGGAATCTGTTCCTCACTGTCTGACTCATCTCTCAGAACAATCATCCTTCTCTTCTGTTATGTCTGAGGTACAGTCTTTGTCCTCTTAGGTTTTGAAGATGAAGGCCTCACAAGATGTGCTGATGGTGAAGGTTGAGACGTCTGTGATGGTTTGAAATATGTCCTGATGGAGGGTTGAGTAGGTTGAGGTTGAGAAGTTTGAGGTGTAGTTATGGTATGTTCTGATGGCTGTTGTGGTGGCTATGATGTGCTGGTGGGTTGAACATCAGGGTAAACAGATGTGTAGATTTGAGGATCAGCATTTACCAGGATCTGTTTTACAGACTGAGGTATCTTTAAGGGTCTAACCACTTGTTTCTTATTGTTAGCATTTAATAAATCATTAAAAGCCCCTTTTGCAAGCTTAAAGGGTGGAATTAAATCAGTGGTAGGTTGGGGTTCATCAGCACAACAAAAATTATATATAAGCTGACAGAATCTAGCAAAGTATACTACATTCCTATCCTCTGTCATCCTATCCCCTATGAAACCTAGCACAACACTTGCAAAATCAAAGTGAGTTTGATGAATAAGAGCATACCCGATTTGGTGACTCATGATGAGAATAGCATCTAAGTTGGAGCACTTATTGGCGAATGCCTTAGTGATACAATCGAAGAAAAAATTCCATTCCTTCCTGATATTTGCTCTTTTCAATTATCCAAGCTTGCCCAAACTTTTCTCATTGCCCAAACTGGCCATGAGCTGCTGTAGAACAGGGTCCTCCACTGTTGAGAATGTACAGCCTTCTGGTAAGTGAAGAGCTTTACGAACTGCTCCAGGAGTAACCACATGATCAACATCATTTACTTTAAATACTATGCGTGGAGTACCAGTAGCACCACCATCATCAAATTGCCCAGTCCGCCAAAACGTCAGTACTTGTTGGCTTGAAATGGTTTGAGGTTGGGTCAAAGCATACCTAATCTCACTATTTGCTAAGAAATCTTGCACAAAGTGCAAATCTGATGGAGCTTTAGCCTTGTTCAAAATTGCAGCATAGTTATTTGGTACAAACTTGGCTCCATCAACAATTAAATCCTTGGGCGCCATCAGATATAAGTGAGAAACTTGTTTTCCTGAAAGTTGTTTGTTGAAATGTCTATATAGTGAACCGTCAGAAAATGTGAGAGAATAAGAGAAGAAAGAGTGAAATAGAATTAAAAATATGAAGAAAAGATTTGAAAATCTTTTATCTCTTTTACTTAGACAACCCACGTTACAGCAGTTAATGAGTAGTGGAACAGACCTTTACACCTGTCAAACATGCAGCAATTAAGGCAAAAGTTAATGGGCACGGTAAATAAGCAATTATGACTTTGCACGTTCAAATTTTTTTAAAAAAACTGCTCCCGCTAAACAAATGATTATTACTGCTTTATCTCACATAAACCAATATTCAAAAAATATGTGACCGTTCAGGTAATGACCTAAAATAAACCAAGTAAATAAATACTGCCACGTCAGCATCAGAACTTGATTATTATCAGAATTTAAAAGTCATCAGAATATGTTCTTAACTCGAAAAGTGAATGTTTATTCCTATAATTCTTCACATAAATACTGCTATGGGTACATCAGAACTTAATCATCAGAACTTCCATCAAAACTTGTCCTCAGAATTTATGCAATCTGACACATAAACTTTTCATCTAAAATAACGTTGATCACCACAGTAATTTTCATCATTCATATGGAATGTAAGTGTGTGCATTAAGCTAAATATCAGACAAAGAGTAAAGTCTGATTCACTTTAGTACATCTTAGAAATAAGGCATAACTAAGAACTTTGCTCAAAATTTGTCATTATTCTGAGGTCTACTTTAGAATGAGTTCATGCATGAGTCCACCTCAACTGTTTTGTGCTTATTTTATGCATCTTTTCAAATTCTATTTTACAATGGCTTCTCAGTGTAAGTGAGTCACGACTGCTTATTAGAATTTATGTTGTTATCAGAGTATTTCTCCAGTAATCATAGAGTGTGAAAAGTCACCAAGAAAATTTTATGTTGCTTTTCTAATGCATATTACTTAATACCAGCAATGCACTTGGGTCTTCCCTTCCATATTTTTACTCTAGATCTCAAAGGAGTACCTGATTTTTATTTCTTTTCTTTTCTTTTTCTTTTGATAAGTGGGGCTTATTAGCACTTAGTTCATTCACCAGATTTACTAACATCAGATTTTAACAAATAAGAAGCACTAGTCTAGTTTTTGACTTAGTAATAAGATACACAAAGTAAACTTAACTAAGCTCAATATCAGAATTTGCTTGTGTTAAGAGATTTCCACATAAACAATTACTTCAGACATGGGATCTTTAGTATATTAAAGACTACTAGTTCAGCATCTAGCACAATTATCCTCGTTGGATTGAATAGTCACATAAACATTCATATCACTATCAGAGTTTAGAGATTCACATCAGACAACAATTAGCATTTAAGCAAATTTTCAATTTAGGCACAGAATTCACAAAGATAGTAATATCTGTAAATACTGATCATAAAGTCTGATGTATCAGAACATAAACTAAGCAGATTTAGAAAAAGAACCTGAACCCATTCCAAGTTCATTTACCAATCTTGTAAAGGTTGCTTCACATAGTGGTTTTGTGAAGATATCTGCTAGTTGTTGATCTTTTGGAACAAAATGCAATTCCACTGTACCTTCATCCATATGTTCCCTTATGAAGTGGTACCTAATGCTGATGTGCTTTGTCATTGAGTGTTGAACTGTATTACCTGTTATAGCAATAGCACTTTGATTATCACAGTAAATAGGGATTTTAGAAAATTCTAACCCATAATCCAGTAACTGACTGTTCATCCAAAGAATCTGTGCACAATAGCTTCCTACAGCAATGTACTCTGCTTCTACAGTTGATGTGGAAATTGACTTCTATTTCTTGCTAAACCAAGAAACTAATCCGCCTCCAAGAAATTGGCAGCTTCCACTTGTGCTTTTCCTGTCAATTTTGCATCCTGCAAAATCTGCATTTGAGTAACCTATTAGCTTAAAGTCTGATTCTCTAGGATACCACAATCCCAGATCAGCAGTACCCTTAAGGTATTTGAAAATTCTTTTCACAGCTGTTAAGTGAGGTTCTCTTGGATCTGCTTGAAATCTTGCACAAAGACAGGTAGCATACATGATATCAGGGCTACTTGCAGTTAGATAGAGTAGTGAGCCAATCATACCTCTGTAATCAATAATATCTACTGATGTACCAGTATCCTTATCCAATTTTGTTGCAGTGGCCATAGGAGTGGATGCACTTGAACAATCTTGCATTCCAAATTTCTTCAACAAATTTCTGGTGTACTTAGATTGACAAATAAAAGTCCTTCTTTATTCTGTTTGACTTGAAGGCCCAGAAAATAGCTAAGTTCTCCTATTATACTCATTTGATATGTTGACTGCATTAGCTTGGCAAACCTTTTACAAAGTCTGTCATTTGTAGAACCAAAAATGATATCATCAACATATATCTGCACCAAAAATAAGTCTTTTCCATGGTTGAGTTAAAATAGTGTTTTTTCAATAGTCCCTATGTTAAATCCACTTTCCAGAAAAAACTGAGCTAATGTCTCATACCATGCTCTTGGAGCTTGCTTAAGGCCATAAAGTGCTTTGTCAAGTCTGTAGACATGATTAGGACATTTTGAATCTACAAAACTTGAAGGTTATTCAACATATACTTCTTCTTCCAATTCTCTATTAAGAAAAGCACTTTTTACATCCATTTGAAAGACTGTAAACTTTTTGTGAGCAGCATAAGCCAAAAATATCCTTATGGCTTCCAATCTAGCAACTGGTGCAAATGTTTCATCATAATCAATTCCCTCATGTTGAGAATATCCTTTTACAACCAGCGTTGCTTTATTCCTTGTAATGATGCCATCACTATCAGTTTTGTTTCTGAACACCCACTTTGTACCAACAACAGATCTGTTCTTTGGTCTTTGTACTAGGGTCCAGACTTTATTTCTTTCAAATTCATTTAACTCTTCCTGCATTGCTTGCACCCAATCAGCATCTTGAAGAGCTTCTTCCACTTTCTTTGGTTCAGTCTGAGAAAGAAAAGAGTGATAGAGACATTCATTTGATGTAGCTGTTCTAGTTCTGACACCTTTATCAGGATTTCCAATAATTAAGTCAGGTGTATGTGCTTTAGTCCACTTCCTTGCAGATGGAAGATTTTCTCTAGAACTGGATGCTCTCCCATGATCCATGCTGTCTTCATCAACATTTTATGATGCTCCCCCTGAAATTATGCTCTCTGAGTTGGATCCTTCAGAATTTGAGTTTCCAGAATTATCAGCACTTGAGTTTCCAGAATTATCAGAACTTGGCCCATCAGAACTTGATGAATCAGGACTTGAAGAGCCTGTTGTAGGTTCTGATGCTTCCTGAGATGTGGTTGTATCTTCAGTATGCTCCCCCTGCACAGGTGCATCTTTCTTTGGCGTAGTCACCACAGTTTCAATAACATTAGAGTTTAATCCATCAGAGTTTGCAGTATCAGGATTTAGACTGTCAGGATTTACAGTATCAGAATTTAAAACTTCATTCTCAAATCTCAACTGATCATGATCATTGAAATCATCAAGTCCTGTAATCTTCTTATCATCAAAAGAGACATTGATAGATTCCATGACAACCCTTTTTCTTAAATTGTAGACTCTAAAGGCTTTTGTGGAAAGTGGATATCCAACAAAAATTCCTTCATCAGCTTTTAGATCAAATTTGAATAGCTGTTCAGGATGAGTCTTAAGAACAAAACACTTGCATCCAAATACATGAAAATACTTCAGATTTGGCTTCTTTTTCTTCACCATCTCATATGGTGTTTTTCCATGCTTGTTAATGAGTGTTGCATTCTAAGTAAAATAAGCAGTCTGCACAGCTTCAGCCCAAAAGTAGGTTGGCAACTTTGCTTCATCAAGCATAGTTCGTGCAACTTCAATGAGAGTTCTATTCTTTCTTTCAACCACTCCATTTTGCTATGGAGTTCCAGGAGCGGAGAATTCCTGCTTGATTCCTTGGTCTTTGCAGAACTCTTCCATAATCAAATTCTTGAACTCAGTGCCATTATCACTTCTTATGATTTTCACAGAGTCTTTAACCACTTTATCCAGTTGTTTGACATGATCAATCAAGATAGATGCAGTTTCACTTTTTGTGTGCAAGAAATACACCCATGTGTATCTGGTGAACTCATCCACTATGACCATAGCATATTTTTCTTTGCAATAGACATGACATTTACTGGACCAAATAGATCAACATGTAGTAGGTGGTAAGGCTCAAGAATTGAAGATTCAGTCTTGCTCTTGAATGAAGATTTTCTTTGTTTTGCCTTTTGACAGAAATAACAAAGGCCATCAGGAGCAAATACTGATTTTGGCAAACCTCTCACAAGATCTTTCTTGACTAGTTCATTTATATTGTTGAAATTTAAATGAGAGAGTTTCTTGTGCCAATTTCTGCTTTCTTCAATTGATGCTCTACTTAACAGACAGATTGCAGAACCATTAGTACTTATTGAAAGCTTGGCTTCATAAATGTTACCATGCCTGTATCCTTTCAGAACAACTTTGCCTGTAGATTTGCTTACAACTTCACAATGTTCTTCAAAGAAATCCACATGATAACCTCTGTCACAAATTTAACTAACACTCAGCAAATTGTGTTTAAGTCCTGAGACTAGAGCTACTTTTTCAATGATGACATTCCCTAGATTAATATTGCCATATCCCAAAGTTTTTCCCCTGTTGCCATCTCCATAAGAAACACTTGGGCCAGCTTTCTCCACAAAGTCTGATAGCAGGGCTTTATTTCCAGTCATATGTCCTGAACATCCACTGTCCAGAACTAGGATGTTTTTCCTGTTGCCCTACAATCACAAAGACCACTAATGATTAGTTTTAAGGACCCAGACTTGATTGGATCCTTTGGCCTTATTAAGTTTATTAATATTTGTAGCGGATTTAGCATCAGAATTTATGTTAACAGTTTTCTTATCAGTATTTACAGTATCAGAATTTGAATCAAAACTTACACTAGAAGGAATAATGCTAACTTTCTTTAAAGAAGGTTTTATTTGATAATAATCATAATACAAACTATGATATTCCTTACAAGTATAAATGGAATGCCATAAAATACCACAATGAAAACAAGGATTTTGTAGCCTATATCTAACAGACTGACTCTTAACTCCTGACTTTAAAGGTAAGGAGTTTATGTTCTTATTTTTCCTGCAAAAAGAAGCCAGATGGTTAGAATTTCCACAGTTATAACATTTCTTTCTAGGAGCATTAGGAACAGGCTTATAATCATTACTTTTATTCACACCTTCCTTTCCATTCCTATTTTTCCTAGGTGGCTTTACCTTGTTTACATTCTTAACATCTTTCAGCTTATGCTTAAGCTGCTTCTTTGTCATTAAGCCTATGTTTATTTCAGTTGGCTTACCCTGTTTTGGTTTGTCAGAAGTTAATTTCTCTTTAACTTCTAATTTATTAATATCTGACTTTACAACTACAAACTTAACAGGATTTACCTTTGGCTTTTGTTTAACAACTATAGGCTCAATCTCTACAGTTCCCTTATCATTCTTATCATCTCCATAACCTAAGCCTTCTTTCCAGTTTCCACTACTAAGAATATCCTGAGTTGCTTTACCAGAGTTAGTCCAAGTCCTGATAATCTCTCTTTCCTTTTCTAACTCAGTTTTTAGAGATTCGTTCATTTTAAGTACTTCATCCCTAACATAGAAAGCATCATCTCTATCTTTCTGAGTTTGATGGAACATGACTAACTCTTTTTTTAAATAATCATTCCTCTTTTTATAAGCAATATTTTCAGAAGTTAATCTTTCACATGTTAAAGTTTGATCTCTATAACTAATGAACATGGTTTTAAGATATCTTCTCAACTCATTAATATCATCAGTATGAAAGGCATAAGTAGTTTGAGGTAACTTTAACTCAGCAGCATCAGAACTACTATCAGCATTTGCCATCAAGGCATAGTTCACCTCAGTTTCAGAATCTGAAGTGTTTGTCCAGCTTTTCTTCTTTGTGACAAGAGCCTTGCCTTTGTCACTCCTCACTTTCTTGTAATCGGGAGATATGTGGCATTTCTCACCACAGTTGTAGCATTTGACATTTGTGTATTCTCCTCTGTCAGACTTTCCTCCTTTGCCTTCAGATTCTCTGAAACTCTTCTTATCAGAACTTGCACCTTTCCTGGAAAACTTCTTTCCCTTTCTGAATTTCCTGTATGTAATCCTTATGATTCCTTTCACCATAAGAGCACACAGCTTCAACATCTCTTCATAAGGATCCATCTCAGGTAAGCTTTCAGTTTCTGAGTCATCATCAGTATCAGAACTTGATGATTCAGTATTAGACTTTGTGATGAGAGCTTTTCCCTTGCCTTTCCTTGATGCAGCTACTTTGGGGGATTCCTCCTCAGCCTTAAGAGCAACAGTCCTTGACTTTCTTCCATTCCTCTTGCTTCTTTGTTCCATCTCAAGTTCATGAGTCTTGAGCATCCCATAAATTTCATCAATAGTTGTTTCTTCAAGAGCATAGTTGTCTCTTATAGTGGTGGCCTTCAAATCCCAACATTCAGGAAGAGCTAACAGGAATTTAAGATTTGAATCTTCAAGATCATATTCCTATTCAACTAGTGATAAATCATTCAAGAGTTTGACAAATCTGTCATATAAACCAGTTAATGACTCATCGGGCTTTGAGTCAAAGTGTTCATACTCTTGAGTGAGTATAGTCTTCTGGTTTTTCTTAATTGAATCAGTTCCATGGAATCTTGTCTCCAAGGCATCCCATATCTCCTTTACAGTCTTGCAGTTGATTACCATGTTTGACATTACATTATCAATGGCAATATGCATCAAGTGTCGTACCTTAGCATCCTTAGCAATTGATGAGATATCTCCAGCAGTGTAATCACTGTTCTCCTTTGGTACAGACTTTGCTGGTTCACCTGCAACTACAACAAAGAGTTTGGTTGGCTTGTGTGGTCCTTCATTAATTCTGTTAGATATATTTGATAATGTCATGGCTAATATAATTTATGTTTAGATTTCAGATCTTACTTAACAGGACAAATCAGTACTTAACCGTTGATCAGTACTTATACTGGAAGTCAGGACTTAAGGATATCAGTACTTATATTATCAGGAGATAATCATCAGAAGTTAGATATCAGAACTTAAGTGCTGAAGGACGATCAGATAAGGACAGTAGCTGATTAAAGGAAAGAAGATCAAGATAAACATAAGAAGAGATATGCATGAAGAAGGAGTTACGTGAAGAATGGAATACTTGAAAGAAAAGATATCTGATTGATATATTTTAGGAAGCATAATTATATTCCATATCAATTAGCGATTATCTTGTAACTGTGTAGTATATAAACACAGACATAGGGTTTACACTATAAGTGTTATCATATTCGAGAAGATTATTCATTGTAACCCTAGCAGCTCTAGTGATATTTGTTCATCACTGAGAGGTAACAGTTCCATACTGTAACAGAGTTTATTGTTTCAATAAAGTTTGTTTTTTGTTACTTAAGATATTAAAGTTCGATTTAATTGTATTATACACTGTATTCACCCCCTCTACAGTGTGTGTGACCTAACAAGTGGTATCAGAGCATATCTATTAACACACATACAGTTAAAGATCCAAACACAATCATGTCTGATACAGAAACTCCAACTAAGCCTACCAAAACTGAGGAACCACCAAAGACACAAATTCAGAGTCGGTATGAGACCATCAGAGTTCCCATACTGAGACCATCTGAATATCCCATAAGGAAGGTGAGAATGACCATGTTCCTGGAAGCAACAGATCCAGAATACCTTGATAGAATCAAGGAAGGCCCTCACAAACCAACCAAGCTTGCTGTTGCAGTTGCAGGTGAAGCAGCAAAGGTTGTACCAAAGGAAAAGAGTGATTATACTGCTGAAGATATAGCATCAATTGCTAAGGATGCTAAGGTACGACACTTACTGCATAGTGCCATTGATAATGTAATGTCAAACAGGGTAATCAACTGCAAGACTGCTAAGGAGATATGGGATGCTCTGGAAACAAGGTGTCAGGGAACTGACACAATTAAGAAGAACAGGAAGACAATACTCACTCAAGAGTATGAACACTTTGACTCAAAGGATAATGAGTCATTGAATGATTTATATGATAGATTTGTCAAACTTTTGAATGATTTGTCATTGGTTGATAAAGAGTATGATCTTGAAGATTCAAACCTTAAATTCCTGTTAGCTCTTCCTGAATGCTGGGATTTGAAGGCAACGATAATAAAAGAGAACTACAATCTTGATGAAACAACTATTGATGAGATCTATGGAATGCTCAAGACTCATGAACTTGAGATGGAACAAAGAAGCAAGAGGAAAGGAGGAAAGTCAAGGACAGTTGCTCTTAAGGCTGAAGAAGAATCCCCCAAAGCAGCTTCCTCAAGGAAAGACAAGGGTAAAGCTCTTTTCATAAAGTCTGATACTGAGTCATCAAGTTCTGAAAGTGATGATGACTCAGATTCTGAAAGCTTGCCTGAGACTGATGCTGATGAGGAGATGATGAAGCTATGTAATCTTATGGTGAAAGGAATCACAAAGATTGCATACAGGAAGTTCAGGAAGGGAAAGAAGTTTTCCAAGAAAGGCATAAGTTCTGATAAGAAGAATTTCAGAAGATCTGAAGGCAGAGGAGGAAAGTCTGACAGAGGAGATTATACCAATGTTAAATGCTATAACTGTGGTGAGAAAGGCCACATATCTCCTGATTGCAAGAAGGTAAAGGGTGACAAAGGCAAGGCTCTTGTCACAAAGCAGAAAAGCTGGACAGACACCTCAGACTCTGAAAGTGAGGAAAACTATGCATTGATGGCAAATGCTGATAAAGAAAGTGCTGAGAGCAGTTCTGAAGCTGCTGAAACAAAGGTACCTCAGACTACTTATGCTTTTCATACTGATGATATTAATGTGTTGAGAAGATATCTTAAAACCATGTTTGTTAGTTATAGAGATCAAACTTTAACATGTGAAAGATTAACTTCTGAAAATTTTGCTTTTAAGAAAAGAAATGATTTCTTAGAAAAAGAGTTAGTCATGTTCCATCAAACTCAGAAGGATAGAGATGATGCTTTTTATGTTAGGGATGAAGTGCTAAAAATGAATGAATCTCTAAAAACTGAGTTAGAAAAGGAAAGAGAGATTATCAGGACTTGGACTAACTCTGGCAAAACAACTCAAAATCTGCTAAGTAGTGGAAACTGGAAAGAGGGCTTAGGATATGGAGAGGATAGGAATGATAAAGGAACTGAAGAAATTAAGCCTGTTGTTAAGAAAAAGCCAAAGTTAAAACCTGTTAAGTTTGTAACTGTAAAGTCTGAAAATAAGAAATCAGAAGTTAAAGAGGAATTAACTTCTGACAAACTAAAACAGGAAAAGACAGCTGAAGTAAACATATGCTTAATGACAAAGAAGCAGCTTAAGCATAAGCTGAAAGATGTTAAGAATGCAAACAAGGTAAAATCACCTAGGAAAAATAAGAATGGAAAGGAAGGTGTGAATAAAAGCAATGATTATAAACCTGTTCCTGATGCTCCTAGGAAAACATGTCATAACTGTGGAAGTTCTAATCATCTGGCTTCTTTTTACAGGAAGAATAAGAATATTAACTCCTTACCTTCAAAATCAGGAGTTAAGAGTCAGTCTGTTAGATACAAACCACAAAATACTTGTTTTCATTGTGGTAGTTTATGGCATTCCATTTATACTTGTAAGGAATATCATAGTTTGTACTATGATTATTATCAAATAAAACCTTCTTTGAAGAAAGTTTCCATTGTTCCTTCTAGTGTAAATTCTGATTCAAAGTCTGATAATGTAAGTTCTGACAAGAAAAATGTTAACATAAACTCTGATGCTAAATTCGCTGCAAATGTTAACAAACTTAATAAGACCAAAGGATCCAAGCAAGTCTGGGTCCTTAAAACTAATAATTAGTGGTCTTTGTGATTGCAAGGCAACAGGAAAAATATTCTAGTTCTGGACAGTGGATGTTCAGGATATATGACTGGAAATAAGGCCCTGCTATCAGACTTTGTGGAGAAAGTTGGCCTAAGTGTTTCCTATGGAGATGGCAACATTGGAAAAACTTTGGGATATGGCAATATCAATCTTGGAAATGTCATAATTAAAGATGTAGCTCTGGTCTCAGGACTTAAACACAATCTGCTGAGTATAAGTCAAATCTGTGACAGAGGTTATCATGTTGATTTCTTTGAAGAACACTGTGAAATTGTGAGTAAATCTAAAGGCACAGTTGTTCTGAAAGGATACAGGCGTGGTAACATTTATGAAGCTAAGCTTTCAACAAGTACTAATGGTTCTGCAATTTGTCTGTTGAGTAGAGCATCAATTGAAGAAAGCTGGAATTGGCACAAGAAACTCTCTCATTTAAATGTCAACAATATAAATAAACTGGTCAAGAAAGATCTTGTGAGAGGACTGCCAAAGTCAGTATTTGCTCCTAATGGCCTTTGTGATTCCTGTTAGAAGGCCAAACAAAGAAAATCTTCATTCAAGAGCAAGACTGAATCATCAATTCTTGAGCCTTATCATCTACTACATGTTAATCTATTTGGTCCAGTGAATGTCATGTCTATTACAAAGAAGAAATATGCGTTGGTCATAGTGGATGAGTTCACCAGATACACATGGGTGTATTTCTTGCACACAAAAAGTGAAACTGTATCCATCTTGATTGATCATGTCAAACATCTGAATAAATTGGTCAAAGATTCTGTGAAAATCTTAAGGAGTGATAATGGCACTGAGTTCAAGAATTTGATGATGGAAGAGTTCTGCAAAAACCATGGAATAAAGCAGGAATTTTCTACTCCTGGAACTCCACAGCAAAATGGAGTTGTTGAAAGGAAGAATATAACTCTCATTGAAGCTACACGTACAATGCTTGAAGAAGCAAAGCTTCCAACCTATTTCTGGGCTGAAGTTGTGCAGACTGCTTGTTTTACTCAAAATGCAACACTCATTAACAAGCATGGAAAAACACCATATGAGATGGTGAAGAAAAGGAAGCCAAATCTAAAGTACATTCATGTATTTGGATGCAAGTGTTTTGTTCTCAAGACTCATCCTGAACAACTATCCAAGTTTGATCTAAAAGCTGATGAAGGAAACTTTGTTGGATATCCACTTTCCACAAAAGCCTTCAGAGTCTATAATTTGAGAACAAAAGTGGTCATGGAATCTATCAATGTCTCTTTTGATGACAAGAAGATTACTGGTCTTGAAGATTTCATTGATCATGATCAGCTGAGATTTGAAAATGAAGACTCAAATTCTGATACTGAAAATCCTGACAGTCTAAGTCCTGATACTGTAAACTCTGATGGATTAAACTCTGATGTTATTGAAACTGTGGTGACTACGTCAAAGGAAGATGCACCAATGCAGGGGGAGCATACTCAAGATCCTACCACATCTCAAGAAACATCAGAACATACATCTGGCTCTTCAAGTTCTGATTCGTCAAGTTCTGATAAGCCAAGTTCTGATAGTGCTGAAAATCTAAATTCTGAAGAATCCAACTCCGAGACCATAGTTTCAGGGGGAGCATCAGAAAATGAAAATGAAGACAGCATGGATCATGGGGGAGCATCCAGTTCTAGAGAAAACCTTCCATCTGCAAGGAAGTGGACAAAGTCACATACACCTGATTTGATAATTGGAAATCCTGATGCAGGTGTCAGAACTAGAATAGGTACTTCAAATGAATGTCTTTACAAATCTTTTCTCTCTCAGACTGAGCCAAAGAAAGTAGAAGAAGCTCTTCAAGATGCTGATTGAGTGCAAGCAATGCAGAAAGAGTTAAATGAATTTGAAAGAAACAAAGTCTGGACCCTAGTGCCAAGACCAAAGAATAGATCTGTTGTTGGTACAAAGTGGGTATTCAGAAACAAAATTGACAGTGATGGCATAATTACAAGGAATAAGGCAAGGCTGGTTGCAAAAGGATATTCTCAACAGGAGGGAATTGACTATGATGAAACATTTGCACCAGTTGCTAGGTTAGAAGCCATAAGGATATTTTTGGCTTATGCTGCTCACAAAAAGTTTACTGTCTTTTAAATGGATGTGAAAAATGTTTTTCTCAATGGAGAATTGGGGGAGGAAGTATATGTTGAACAACCTCCAGGCTTTGTAGATTCCAAACATCCAGATTATGTCTACAGGCTTGATAAAGCACTTTATGGACTTAAGCAAGCTCCTAGAACATGGTATGAGACTTTAGCTCAGTTTCTTCTGGAAAGTGGATTCAACAGAGGAAAAATAGACAAAACACTGTTCTACCTCAACCATGGAAAGGACTTACTTCTCGTCCAGATTTATGTTGATGATATCATTTTTGGGTCTACAAATGACAGACTTTGCAAGAAGTTTGCCAAACTGATGCAGTCAAGATATCAGATGAGTATGATGGGGGAACTTAGCTATTTTCTGGGCCTTCAAGTCAAGCAGAATGAAGAAGGCACTTTTATTTGTCAAACTAAGTACACCAGAAACTTGCTAAAGAAATTCGGAATGCAAGATTGTTCAAGTGCATCCACTCCCATGGCCACTGCAACAAAACTGGATAAGGATACTGGTAAATCAGTAGATATTACTGATTACAGAGGTATGATTGGCTCTCTACTCTATCTAACTGCTAGTAGACCTGATATCATGTATGCTGCCTGTCTTTGTGCAAGATTTCAAGCAGATCCAAGAGAACCTCACTTAACAGCTGTGAAAAGAATTTTTAAGTATCTTAAAGGAACAGCTGATCTAGGATTGTGGTATCCTAGAGAATCAGATTTTAAACTAATAGGTTACTCAGACACAGATTTTGCAGGTTGCAAAATTGACAGGAAAAGCACAAGTGGAAGCTGCCAATTTCTTGGAGGCAGATTGGTTTCTTGGTTCAGCAAGAAACAAAAGTCAATTTCCACATCAACTGCAGAAGCAAAGTATATTGCTACAGGAAGCTGTTGTGCACAGATTCTTTGGATGAAGAATCAGTTACTGGATTATGGGTTAACATATTTCAAAATCCCTATTTACTGTGATAATCAAAGTGCTATTGCTATGACAGGTAATCCAGTTCAACACTCTATGACAAAGCACATCAGCATCAGGTACCACTTCATAAGGGAACATGTGGATGAAGGTACAGTGGAATTGCACTTTGTTCCAACAGATCAACAACTAGCAGATATCTTCACAAAACCACTGTGTGAAGCCACTTTTACAAGATTGGTAAATGAACTTGGAATGGTTTCAGGTTCTTTTTCTAAATCTGTCTAGTTTTGTTCTGTTTCATTAGACTTTATGATCAGTATTTACAGAATGTAATCTTTTTGTGTATTCTGTGATTAATTGAAATATGCGTTTAAGTAATGATTGTTGTCTGATATATGTTTCTAAACTCTGATAAGTGATATGTCTGTTTAAATAACTATTCTATCCTATGAGGATAACTGTGCTAGATACTGACCTAGTAGTCTTCAATAAACAAATGATCTCATGTAAGAAGTAATTATTTCTGTCGAAATCTTATGACACAAGCAAATTCTGATAATTGAGCTTAGTTGAGTTTACTTTGTTTATCTTATTAATAAGTCACAAATGAAAATAATGTTACTCATCTGTTAAGTTCTGATACTAGTAAATCTGCTGAATGTACTAAGTGCTGATAAACCTCAATTATCAAAAGAAAAAGCAAAAAGATCAAAGAATAAAATCAGGTACTCCTTTGAGATCTAGAGTAAAAATGTGGAAGGGACGACCTAAGTGCATTGCTGGTATTAAGTAAATATGCATTAGAAAAGCAAAATATTTTCTTGGTGACTTTTCACACTCTATGATTACTGGAGAAATACTCTGATAATAGCATAAATTCTGATAAGCAGTCGTGACTCACTTACACTGAGAAGCCACTATAAAATAGAATTTAAAAAGATGCATAAAATTAGCACAAAACAATTGAGGTGGACTCAAGCATGAACTCATTCATCAGTAGGTTTCAGGATAATGACAGCTCTTTAGCAAAATTTTAGTTATGCCTTATTTCTAAGATGTACAGAAGTGAATCAGACTTTACTCCTTGTCTGAAATTTAGCTTAATGCACACACTAATCACTCCATCTGAATGATGAAAATTACTGTGGTGGTCTATGTTGTTTTCGATAAACAGTCATTGTGTCATTTTGCACTAACTCTGAGGACAAGTTGTGGTTACATATTCTGACGATTAAGTTCTGAAGAGTATAACTCAGAACTTGTATGTGGATTTACTCAGATAGGCATTCCTTTTTCGAGTTAAGAAATTATAGTCTGATGATTGTTAAGTTCTGATATAAGTCTAAGTTCTGATATTATAGTCTAATTCTTTACTTGACTTATCTGTGGATAAAATTTGATAACAGTCTTGGTTCAAACTAGAATATGTTGAAGTGGAAGATTAATAGTCACTATGGTTAGGGTTAATGGTATTCGTACTTGAACAGTCCACTTTTACTTGTTTCTTGTGCGCATTCAACCATGTTTTCTCCTTCCAATGAATGTTATTCTTTTTCCAAGTCTGGGGAGACGAGGTAGAATTAATTCTACCTGTCAGCATTAAATACTTTTACGTCTCCTGGCATTCTCTTGCCTATATAAGCAGCCACTTCACATCAGCCTTCCCATCAAATTCTTTCGCACAAACTTACCTTCATACTTTTTCTTTCAAAAACACAATGGTCAGATACAACATGTTTTTGAACTACCAAAACTTCAATATGGAGCTAAGCTGTGTCGACTGGCAGCAGGAATGGCACGTCACAGCCATTCCTGAGGAGATATGGGACTCTGTCCCATAGGAGGTACTGACCCACCTTCTGTTCTTCTATATGGATTACCATCGCTATCTGGAGCGATTGGAGGAGGAAAGGTTGGAAGCTCTCCGCCAGCAAGAGCGAATCATCCGACTCGCCATTCTGTTTATTGAGAGTAGGAAGAAGAAATGATTTAATCTCGTCTTTTTCCTATTTTTCTTCATCATCGGCCTTGCCCTACTTCTTGAGCTAGGACTAAGGCTGTTGATGTTAGGTTTAGTGGCTTAGGGAAATCTTGTATAAGTACTGATGTAATTTCAATTTCATGAATGTATTCTCTTGATATATTAATGAAATTTATTTTTGTTTCAAGATTTTGTCTCTAAGTTATTTTGTAATGCATTGGTAAATCCTGATTTATTCATATTCTGATGACCATATAAATTCTGTTTTAATTTAAATTCTGATTTTTCTTTATCAGCACTTACTCATCTAATTTATCTTGGTCATTTTCACGTGATTTATTTTCAGAATATTAATGATGCAGTGAAAAATATTTAAATCAGTGGGAATGGTTTCAATTTTGAATTAAAACTGTTTCACCTTGATTAATGGAATATCTGGGTAAGTGGAACGGTTTTCCCTTGAAAACAGGCAAGTGGGTAAGTAATGATTACTATTTTCTTGAGCCCAGTAACTATCCGTTATTACTGCATGTCTGACAGGTGTCCTAACGGTTACTTTTTGTGTATAAGTAACAGAAAGAAAAGATTGTCAAATCTTTTATTTATTTTTCTCTTTTATCTCTCTCTATTTACTTTCATCCTTTCTCATCTACTGACAATTTTTCATACAGACATTTTATCAAACACAATACAGGCAACTGTATTTCTCCCAAATTTTAATGGCACCCAAGGACATAATCTTCCATGGAGCAAAGTTTGTTCCTAACAACTTCTCTGCTATACTCAACACGTCAGAGGCACCCTCTGAACTTCATTTCATTCAGGACTTTCTCATTAATTCTGATATTGGGTACGCTTTAACTGAGCCTGAATCAGTCTCTGGAGTTCAAGTACTGGAGTTCTGGAGGAGTGGAGTATATGATGATGGTGGTGCTCAAGGGTCCCCGAGTATTATCTTTTCATCAGGGGAAAATGAGTATGTTGTGACTTTGTCTACGGTTCGACAAGCACTACAGCTACCTGAGAACTGTGTTTATTCTATGGTCGACGAACCAGTTCTTCAGAACATGATGGCCAGTCTGGGTTATGAGGGAACATTGGCAAAACTTGGCAAGTTGAAGAGATCTTTCATGAGGAGGGAATGGAGTTTCTTCTTTGACTACATTACCAAGGCTTTCGCCAATAAATGCTCAAATTTCGATGCAATTCCCATATTCAGCCAACAAATCAGGTATGCTCTTATAAATCAAACTGATTTTGATTATGCAAGTGCTGTCTTAGGTTTTATTGGGGATAGGATGACAGAAGATCGAAATACTGTATATTTTGCCAGATTCTGTCAGCTTATTTATAAGTTCTGTTGTAATCAGCCCCAAAATTTTGGTGATTTAATTACATCCTTCAGAATTGCTAAACGAGCTTTCACTGACTTATTATCTACTGATAATAAGAAGGCTGTGTTAAGACCCCTCTTAATACCTTTATCTGTCAAACAAGCCTTAATCACCTATGACCCTGTTAAGTACACTGCACTTTTTCCTGATGTTCAACCATCAGAACCTCATCCCTCAACATCTACTGTGAAACCTTCTTCTTCTAAATCTAAGAAGAAAAAGAATGTTCCTAAAACACTTTAGAAGAAAAGGAAGTTTATCTTGAGAGATGAATCTGATACTGACGAACAGGTTCCTTCTTCAGAACCTGTTGAAAGTAAAGCTAAGAAAGAGACTTCTCAGAGGAATTCTGGAATTGGGGGAGCTAGGGTTCTCAAGAGGCTTAGAAGAATGACAGTTCCTGAAACTCCCAAGGAATCCAAATCAACAAAGAGATACAAGAAACAGAGGGCACACATGCCAGTTTCAGATGATGAAGAGGAAGCAGCTAAGGAAGGGGATCAGTAATCTCTGATCTCACAAGGCAAGGAATTTGCTCCAGTCACTTCTTCTCCATCAACTCCATCTCAGGAAGCTGTATCTGAAAAAGGCTAACACACCTTCTGTGTCTCCTGTTCATCTAGGCACAAGTGTTGATATTGATGTTCAAAACTTGGTTGTGCCTGAAGTAATTCTCTTAGAAGCTCCAACAACAACTAATCCTTCAACAACACCTGTTCCTGATACTGTTCAAACTCCAGAGTTATCTACAACACCTTCTCTGCATCAAGATGCTGATGATCAGACTTTAGGTGAACATCAGGATATGGCTGTTGATCAGAACTTAGAACCAGATCAGCAATTAGAGGATGCTGAAGCCTCCATTGCTACTCATACAGTTCTTTTAGCAGAAGATACTAATTCTTTAAGTTCTGATGCTGCAAATGATGGAGATACTGGTGATGCTGCTCCAACTGCAGATGCTGATGCAGCAGGTCCTTCAGGACATGCTCCTCAACAGACTATTCTAAAGTCTGAACTGGTTAAGAAGTTTGTTACCAGAGAAGCACCAGTACCTTGGAGTGAAACTCCTGCAGGACAGGAGTGGACTAAGGAATGGAACTCAGTTTCATGTGTTCCAACTGAAAAGCATCTTGCTGAGCACTTGACTAAAGCTGATGAAATGTTAAATTCTGATGATTTCAAAACCCAGCTTAGAGTCACTGCATTGAGTACTAAACATCTACAAGGTCTTCACTCAACTACTCATGCAGAGCTACACAAGATTCAGGAAGAATTTATCATACAGGAACAAGTTTGGAAAATTGATAAGAAAAAGTTCTTCCAACCTACCTTTGACAGGATTGCTTATATAGAGAAGACTCAAGATCATCAACAAGCTCAGATTGATGATATTCTGAAAAATCAAGCTTCTCAGCAATCACAACTGACTGAAATCCAATCCTCAGTGGAATTGCTTATCTCTCTTCTACTACCTGCTGATGCCAAAAAGGGGGAGAAAGTAGTTAAGTCCAAATGCAAGACTGACAAGACAATGACAGGGAAGGATGATGAAAAAGATGATCAAGGAAACCCTGGAATGGGTAGAGGTCATAGTCAAGGTAGAAGATTCACATCAAGAAAAGCTGAAATCACAAGTCACAGGATAAGTTCTGATACTGGGAAAAGAATAAGTTCTGCTGCTGGTAAAAGGATAAGTTCTGATGAACTTTTAGATCTTGATGAGGAAATGTCAAGACAGTTATTTCTTCAGGAAAATCCAGGAATGGACTTGGAAAGTTTAATGGAAGAAGAAGCCAGGCTTAAATCAGAGAAAGTCACATCTAAATCTGAAGCTTCTGGTAAAAAACCACTTCCAAAACTCAAAGGCATTGTGATCAAAGAAAGGACACATACTGAAGCAACATTGGCTAGATCACAACCGCAGATAGATCGAAGATCCAAGGGTAAAGAAAAGGTTGGTGAACCTATCGAGGTTTATGTGCCTCTTGAGGATGAAGAAATTACTGATGAAAAGGATAATCTTGCTCTGACTTCAAGAAAAGTTCTTAAAACAACCTCTGACATGGCTCAAGTTGTTCAGAGTCAAGAAATTGTAAGTTCTAATATTCAGAAGAAGCAAGTAACCTCTGACATAGCTCAAGTTAACTTGATATCAGAAGATAGACCGAAGACACTCTTACCAGGATTCACTAAAGCAAAGCAGACTCAACCTTTGAAGACTACTGCAAGTGGTTTTGAAGCAAGAGTAGTTACTGGAAAGGAAGCAAGAGATAAAACTGGATTGGGAAGTGCTGATGAAAGAAGAATACATAACACTACCAATGATCCAACTTTCTTGAGTGAACCAGGTATTGGAGCAACTCCTGAGAGATTGAATCAACTGGAATCTGTACAGATGGTTTACCGTATCTACTTGAAAGAATACATCTTGTTGTATTTCATGACAGATGGTAGGGTTTATCATATAAGACAAAATGCCATTCCATTGAAGTATTTTGAAGAATTGGAGAATGTATTATTCTTACTTCAAGTAGATGACAGAATAACAGGAACTGTTGTAAACTATTTGAAAGAACAGATTCAGAGACAGAAAAGGCTTTATTCTGTTAAGTCTGACAGCACATACGTTCCAAAGTACAGAGATCACAATGGTGATATAGTTGAAATGAAGCCCAACACTGCTAAGATTATAACTACCTTTCTGGGGTACAGGGCTGTTGAATTCAATCTTGAGTCTGATAAAGCTTATTTGATAAGACTGGATCAGGATATAAGAAAAGCAAAGATCAATGATCTCAGAGCTGCAATCTTTCAAATTGGTGAAGATACTGAAGAGCTTAAAGATGCCAAAAGGAGAATGATTGATGAACTTAGATATGCTGAGAGATGTTTGTTGAAGAATTGTCTCAGAACAACTCCTAACATCAGAGAGATCAGATGATGAAGCCAAGTCGAAGATCTACAACTGCTTAAATTCTGATATTTGTACAGACTGAAGTTGTTATCACAAGTTGAATATTGGTAAAGCTTTAAGGACTGTAAGTTGTAGTTATCTAGTCTAATTCTCATGCATTTGTACTTAATGTTTTTGACATCATCAAATATCTGTTAAACTTGTATAGTATGCTAATTTACAAGTTGGGGGAGATTGTTAGATATATTTGATAATGTCATGGCTAATATAATTTATGTTTAGATTTCAGATCTTACTTAACAGGACAAATCAGTACTTAACCGTTGATCAGTACTTATACTGGAAGTCAGGACTTAAGGATATCAGTACTTATATTATCAGGAGATAATCATCAGAAGTTAGATATCAGAACTTAAGTGCTGAAGGACGATCAGATAAGGACAGTAGCTGATTAAAGGAAAGAAGATCAAGATAAATATAAGAAGAGATATGCATGAAGAAGGAGTTCATGAGTCTTGAGCATCCCATAAATTTCATCAATAGTTGTTTCTTCAAGAGCATAGTTGTCTCTTATAGTGGTGGCCTTCAAATCCCAACATTCAGGAAGAGCTAACAGGAATTTAAGATTTGAATCTTCAAGATCATATTCCTATTCAACTAGTGATAAATCATTCAAGAGTTTGACAAATCTGTCATATAAACCAGTTAATGACTCATCGGGCTTTGAGTCAAAGTGTTCATACTCTTGAGTGAGTATAGTCTTCCTGTTTTTCTTAATTGAATCAGTTCCCTGGAATCTTGTCTCCAAGGCATCCCATATCTCCTTTACAGTCTTGCAGTTGATTACCATGTTTGACATTACATTATCAATGGCAATATGCATCAAGTGTCGTACCTTAGCATCCTTAGCAATTGATGAGATATCTCCAGCAGTGTAATCACTGTTCTCCTTTGGTACAGACTTTGCTGGTTCACCTGCAACTACAACAAAGAGTTTGGTTGGCTTGTGTGGTCCTTCATTAATTCTGTTAGATATATTTGATAATGTCATGGCTAATATAATTTATGTTTAGATTTCAGATCTTACTTAACAGGACAAATCAGTACTTAACCGTTGATCAGTACTTATACTGGAAGTCAGGACTTAAGGATATCAGTACTTATATTATCAGGAGATAATCATCAGAAGTTAGATATCAGAACTTAAGTGCTGAAGGACGATCAGATAAGGACAGTAGCTGATTAAAGGAAAGAAGATCAAGATAAACATAAGAAGAGATATGCATGAAGAAGGAGTTACGTGAAGAATGGAATACTTGAAAGAAAAGATATCTGATTGATATATTTTAGGAAGCAGAATTATATTCCATATCAATTAGCGATTATCTTGTAACTGTGTAGTATATAAACACAGACATAGGGTGTACACTATAAGTGTTATCATATTCGAGAAGATTATTCATTGTAACCCTAGCAGCTCTCGTGATATTTGTTCATCACTGAGAGGTAACAGTTCCATACTGTAACAGAGTTTATTGTTTCAATAAAGTTTGTTTTCTGTTACTTAAGATATTAAAGTTCGATTTGATTGTATTATACACTGTATTCACCCCATCTACAGTGTGTGTGACCTAACAAATTCTGTCAAGGTATTCTGGATCAGTAGCTTCCAGAAACATAGACATCCTCACCTTCCATATGGGATATTCAGATGGTTTCAGTATGGGAACTCTAATAGTCTCATATCGACTATGAATTTGAGTCTTTGGAGGTTCTTCAGTTTTGGTGGGCTTGGTTGGAGTTTGTTCTTCTTCAGACATGATTGTTTTTGGATCTTAAACTGTAATGACCGTTCAAGTAATGCCAAAAATAAATCAAGTAAATAAATACTTGTTAGGCCACACACACTGTAGAAGGGGTTGAATACAGTGTTTATCACAATCAAATTGAATATAAGAACTCAAGTAACAGAAAACAGATTTTATTCAACAGCATAAACTCTATTACAATATAGAACTGTCCTCTCTCAGTGATGAATAAATTATCACGAGAGCCGCTAGGGTTACAATAAATAATAACTTCGATTATGATAACACACCTAGTGTAAACCCTATGTCTGTGTTTATATACTACACAGTTACAAGATAAATTCTAATTGATATGGAATATAATTCTGCTTCCTAAAATATATCTACTAGTTATCTTTTCTTCCAAGTATTCTATTCTTCATAGAATTCCTTCTTCATGCATATCTCTTCTTGCGTTTGTCTTGATCTTCTTTCCTTTCAATCAGCCGCCTTCCTTATCTGAAAGTCTCCTTAAGTCCTGATATTATCTCCTGATAAATATCTCCTGAGAACTTAAGTTCTGACAACTTAAGTTCTGACAACTTAAGTTCTGACTTCAGTATAAGTGCTGATTTCCAGTTAAGTACTGATTTGTCCTGCTAAGTAAGATCTAAAAACTAAACACAAATCATATTAGTCATGACATTATCAAATATATCTAACATACTGCCACGTCAGCATCATAACTTGATTATTATCAGAATTTAAAAGTCATCAGAATATGGCTCCTTAACTCGAAAAGTGAATGTTTATTTCTGTAATTCTTCACATAAATACTGATATGGTTTCATCAGAACTTAATCATCAGGACTTCCATCAAAACTTGTCCTCAGAATTTATGCAACTGACACTTAAACTGTTCATCTGAAACAACATATATCACCACAGTAAGTTTCATCATTCATATGGAGTGTATGTCTAATATCTGGGATATACCGTGTAATTATTTTGCTAATAAATAATTATTATATATATTTAGTATTTATTCTGTGAATTATTTGTTAAGTGTTAAATGTGTTTGGATGTTTAAAAATAATATTAATTGAGTATTTTAATTTCTATAGGTCCAAAATAAAATACAAATAATTGTCATACCTTCCTATTTATTTTTATGTTGATTTATGATTTTATAGGAAATATATAGATTTTATAAAATCTTTTTCCGAGTATTTAAAAAACTATTTTATATAATCGGGAACCAACCTACGTCATCCGTTTTTACGTTTTTATAACCCGAAACTCTTCCGAGAACTACTTTCTAACTTAATTGCAATATTCTGAGCATTTTCCATGTCTTGACTTTTTCGATCCGGAGTACGGTTTGTCCTGTGCGGGTCCCGGCACAACATTTTCGATACATTATTCGTTTCGGTAAATCAATAAAACTCGTTTTTTTATAAACGGGATCTTTTTATTAAACTATCACAATTATCACCTCGTAATACGTGTAACCAGGCGCTGAGACCAAGACCGTAGTACAAATTGTACTGATCTGGATAATTATCCCGAAAACCGGTACCGTTTGGATCAGTTTTTATAAATAAACATACCATTTTATATCCGGAATGATCCAGCGGGATACTAATTTTCTGTAATTATATATAGCCTTTACCGTATTTTATTTCATACCGAAAATCATTTGCAAATAGTAATTTTATAGTTTCTACAGAGAAAATTCATATATTCATAAACCTTTCTGAAAATCAAACCAACAAATCGAGGTGTTAGTGATCTCTGTTTGGAAAGCTCGAGTAACCAAATCGAAGGTCTTGAGGAGTACTTTCAGAATCTGTGATCCATACACCTCCAGAAATCAATGTCATTTTTCTATAATTTTTATTATTTTCGAATTATTTTAATTAAAAATACGAATTTTTGTTTAGATGATTATTTGAATGATTTGATGATTGCATGTTGTAGAGCTTGTTTTCCTGATGATTTTGATATATTATATGACTGATTTGTAGTTCAATAACATGTTCAAAATTGAGTTTGATTTTCGAATTTTGAAATTAGGGTTTATAACCCGTATGAATGTTCTTAATTGAAATTTGGGGTTTTTTGATCTAAGGGTGTTAGATATATTTGATAATGTCATGGCTAATATGTTTTATGTTTAGCTTTCAGATCTTACGTGAACAGGATAAATCAATACTTAACTGTTGATCAGTACTTATACTGGAAGTCAGGACTTAAGGATATCAGTACTTATATTATCAGGAGATAATCATCAGAAGATAGATATCAGAACTTAAGTGCTGAAGGACAATCAGATAAGGACAGTAGCTGATTAAAGGAAAGAAGATTGAGATAAACATAAGAAGAGATATGCATGAAGAAGGAATTCCGTGAAGAATGGAATACTTGGAAGAAAAGATATCTGATTGATATATTTTAGGAAGCAAAATTATATTCCATATCAATTAGCGATTATCTTGTAACTGTGTAGTATATAAACACAGACATAGGGTTTACACTATAAGTGTTATCATTATTAGAAAAGATTATTCATTGTAACCTTAGCAGCTCTCGTGATATTTGTTCATCACTGAGAGGTAACAGTTCCATACTGTAACAGAGTTTATTGTTTTAATAAAGTTTGTTTTCTGTTACATAAGTTCTTAAAGTTCGATTTGAGTGTACTATTCACTGTATTCACCCCCTCTACAGTGTGTGTGTGACCTAACAATTGGTATCAGAGCCTATCTGTTAACTTACATACAGTTAAAGATCCAAACACAATCATGTCGGACACAGAAACTCCAACTAAGCCTACCACAACTGAGGAACCACCAAAGATACAAATTCAGAGTCGGTATGAGACTATCAGAGTCCCCATACTGAGACCATCTGAATATCCCATATGGAAGGTAAGGATGACCATGTTCCTGGAAGCAACAGATCTAGAATACCTGGATGGAATCAAGGAAGGTCCTCACAAACCAACCAAACTCGCAGTTGCAGTTGCAGGTGAAGCAGCAATGACCGTACCAAAGGAGAAGAGTGATTATACTGCTGAGGACATAGCATCAATTGCTAAGGATGCTAAGGTACGACACTTACTGCATAGTGCCATTGATAATGTAATGTCAAACAGGGTAATCAACTGCAAGACTGCTAAGGAGATATGGGATGCTCTGGAAACAAGGTGTCAGGGAACTGACACAATTAAGAAGAACAGGAAGACAATACTCACTCAAGAGTATGAACACTTTGACTCAAAGACTAATGAGTCATTGAATGATTTATATGATAAATTTGTCAAACTTTTGAATAATTTGTCATTGGTTGATAAAGAGTATGATCTTGAAGATTCAAACCTTAAGTTCCTGTTAGCTCTTCCTGAATGCTGGGATTTGAAGGCAACGACAATAAGAGACAACTACAATCTTGATGAAACAACTCTTGATGAAATCTATGGAATGCTCAAGACTCATGAGCTGGAGATGGAACAAAGAAGCAAGAGGAAAGGAGGAAAGTCAAAGACAGTTGCTCTTAAGGCTGAAGAAGAATTCCCCAAAGCAGCTTCCTCAAAGAAAGACAAGGGTAAAGCTCTTTTCATAAAGTCTGATACTGAGTCATCAAGTTCTGAGAGTGATGATGACTCAGATTCTGAAAGCTTGCCTGAGACTGATGCTGATGAGGAGATGATGAAGCTGTGTGCTCTTATGGTGAAAGGAATCACCACGATTGCATACAGGAAGTTCAGGAAGGGAAAGAAGTTTTCCAGAAAAAGCATAAGTTCTGATAAGAAGAATTTCAGAAGATCTGAAGGCAGAGGAGGAAAGTCTGACAGAGGAGATTACATCAATGTTAAATGCTATAACTGTGGTGAGAAAGGCCACATATCTCCTGACTGCAAGAAGGTAAAGGGTGACAGAGGCAAGGCTCTTGTCACAAAGCAGAAAAGCTGGACAGACACTTCAGACTCTGAAAGTGAGGAGAACTATGCATTGATGGCAAATGCTGATAAAGAAAGTGCTGAGAGCAGTTCTGAAGCTGCTGAAACAAAGGTACCTTAGACTACTTATGCTTTTCATATTGATGATATTAATGAGTTGAGAAGATATCTTAAAACCATGTTTGTTAGCTATAGAGACCAAACTTTAACATGTGAAAGATTAACTTCTGAAAATCTTGCATTTAAGAAACGGAATGATTTCTTAGAAAAAGAGTTAGTCATGTTCCATCAAACTCAGAAGGATAGAGATGATGCTTTTTATGTTAGGGATGAAGTGCTAAAAATGAATGAATCTCTAAAAACTGAGTTAGAAAAGGAAAGAGAGATAATCAGGACTTGGACTAACTCCGGCAGAACAACTCAAAATTTGCTAAGTAGTGAAAATTGGAAAGAGGTCTTAGGTTATGGAGAGAATAAGAATGATAAAGGAACTGAAGAAATTAAGCCTGTTGTTAAGCAAAAGCCAAAGTTAAAACCTGTTAAGTTTGTAACTGTAAAGTCTGATAATGAGAAATCAGAAGTTAAAGAGGAATTAACTTCTGACAAACTAAAACAGGAAAAGACAGCTGAAGTAAACATAGGATTAATGACAAAGAAGCAGCTTAAGCATAAGCTGAAAGATGTCAAGAATGCAAACAAGGTACAATCACCTAGGAAAAATAGGAATGGAAAGGAAGGTGTGAATAAAAGCAATGATTATAAACCTGTTCCTGATGCTCCTAGGAAAACATGTCATAACTGTGGAAGTTCTAACCATCTGACTTCTTTTTGCAGGAAAAATAAGAATATTAACTCCTTACCTTCAAAATCAGGAGTTAAGAGTCAGTCTGTTAGATACAAACCACAAAATCCTTGTTTTCATTGTGGTAGTTTAAATCATTCCATTTATACTTGTAAGGAATATCATAGTTTGTACTATGATTATTATCAAATAAAACCTTCTTTGAAGAAAGTTTCCATTGTTCCTTCTAGTGTAAATTCTGATTCAAAGTCTGATAATGTAAATTCTGATAACAAAAATGTTAACATAAACTCTGAAGCTAAATCCGCTGCAAATGTTAACAAACTTAATAAGGCCAAAGGATCCAAGCAAGTCTGGGTCCTTAAAACTAATAATTAGTGGTCTTTGTGATTGCAGGGCAACAGGAAAAATATTCTAGTTCTGGACAGTGGATGTTCAGGACATATGACTGGAAATAAGGCCCTGCTATCAGACTTTGTGGAGAAAGCTGGCCCAAGTGTTTCTTATGGAGATGGCAACATTGGAAAAACATTGGGATATGGCAATATCAATCTTGGAAATGTCATAATTAAACAAGTAGCTCTGGTCTCAGGACTTAAACACAACCTACTGAGTATAAGTTAAATCTGTGACAGAGGTTATCATGTTGATTTCTTTGAAGAACACTGTGAAGTTGTGAGTAAATCTAAAGGCAAAGTTGTTCTAAAAGGATACAGACGTGGTAACATTTATGAAGCTAAGCTTTCAACAAGTACTGATGGCTCTGCAATCTGTCTATTAAGTAGAGCATCAATTGAAGAAAGCTGGAATTGGCATAAGAAACTCTCTCATTTAAATTTCAACAATATAAATGAACTGGTCAAGAAAGATCTTGTGAGAGGATTGCCAAACACAGTATTTACTCCTGATGGTCTTTGTGATTCATGTCAGAAAGCCAAACAAAGAAAATCTTCATTCAAGAGCAAGACTGATTCATCAATTCTTGAGCCTTATCATCTTAAACATGTTGATTTATTTGGTCCAGTAAATGTCATGTCTATTGTAAAGAAGAAGTATGCGTTGGTCATAGTGGATGAGTTCACCAGATACACATGGGTGTATTTCTTGTACACAAAAAGTGAAACTGCATCTATCTTGATTGATCATGTCAAACAGCTGGATAAAATGGTCAAAGATTCTGTGAAAATTTTAAGGAGTGATAATGGCACTGAGTTCAAAAATTTGATAATGGAAGAGTTCTGCAAAAGCCATGGAATAAAGCAGGAATTTTCTGCTCCTGGAACTCCACAGCAAAATGGAGTTGTTGAAAGGAAGAATAGAACTCTCATTGAAGCTGCACGTACAATGATTGAAGAAGCAAAGCTTCCAACCTATTTCTGGGCTGAAGCTGTGCAGACTGCTTGTTTTACTCAAAATGCAACACTCATTAACAAGCATGGAAAAACACCATATGAGATGGTGAAGAAAAAGAAGCCAAATCTGAAATATTTTCATGTATTTGGATGCAAGTGTTTTGTTCTCAAGACTCATCCTGAACAGCTATCAAAGTTTGATCTAAAAGCTGATGAAGGAATCTTTGTTGGATATCCACTTTCCACAAAAGCCTTCAGAGTCTATAGTTTGAGAACAAAAGTGGTCATGGAATCTATCAATGTCTCTTTTGATGACAAGAAGATCACTGGTCTTAAAGATTTCGTTGACCATGATCAGCTGAGATTTGAAAATGAAGACTCATATTCTGATACTGAAAATCCTGACAGTCTAAGTCCTGATACTGCAAACTCCGATGGATTAAACTCTGATGTTATTGAAACTGTGGTGACTACGTTAAAGGAAGATGCACCTATGCAGGGGGAGCATACTCAAGATCCTACCACATCTCAAGAAACATCCGAACATGCATGTGGCTCTTCAAGTTCTGATTCGTCAAGTTCTGATAAGCCAAGTTTTGATAGTGCTGAAAATCTAAATACTGAAGAATCCAACTCAGAGAGCATAGTTTCAGGGGGAGCATCAGAAAATGAAAATGAAGATAGCATGGATCATGGGGGAGCATCCAGTTCTAGAGAAAACCTTCCATCTGCAAGGAAGTGGACAAAATCACATACACCTGATTTGATAATTGGAAATCCTGATGCAGGTGTCAGAACTAGAACAGGTACTTCAAATGAGTGTCTTTATAATTCTTTTCTCTCTCAGACTGAGCCAAAGAAAGTGGAAGAAGCTCTTCAAGATGCTGATTGGGTGCAAGCAATGCAGGAAGAGTTGAATGAATTTGAAAGAAACAAAATCTGGACCCTAGTACCAAGACCAAAGAATAAATCTGTTGTTGGTACAAAGTGGGTATTCAGAAACAAAACTGACAGTGATGGCATAATTACAAGGAATAAGGCAAGGCTGGTTGCAAAAGGATATTCTCAACAGGAGGGAATTGATTATGATGAAACATTTGCACCAGTTGCTAGGTTAGAAGCCATAAGGATATTTTTGGCTTATGCTGCTCACAAAAAGTTTACTGTCTTTCAAATGGATGTGAAAAGTGCTTTTCTAAATGGAGAATTGGAGGAAGAGGTATATGTTGAACAACCTCCAGGTTTTGTAGATACCAAACATCCAGACTATGTCTACAGACTTGACAAAGCACTTTATGGACTTAAGCAAGCTCCTAGAGCATGGTATGAGACATTAGCTCAGTTTCTTCTGGAAAGTGGATTCAACAGAGGGACAATAGACAAAACACTGTTCTACCTCAACCATGGAAAGGACTTACTTCTGGTCCAGATTTATGCTGATGATATCATTTTTGGATCTACAAATGACAAACTTTGCAAGAAGTTTGCCAAACTAATGCAGTCAAGATATCAGATGAGTATGATGGGGGAACTTAGCTATTTTCTGGGCCTTCAAGTCAAGCAGAATGAGGAAGGCACTTTTATTTGTCAAACCAAGTACACCAGAAACCTGCTAAAGAAATTTGGAATGCAAGATTGTTCAAGTGCATCCACTCCAATGGCCACTGCAACAAAACTGGATAAGGATACCGGTAAATCAGTAGATATTACTGACTACAGAGGTATGATTGGCTCTCTACTCTATCTAACTGCTAGTAGACCTGATATCATGTATGCTACCTGTCTTTGTGCAAGATTTCAAGCAGATCCAAGAGAACCTCACTTAACAGCTGTAAAAAGAATCTTTAAGTATCTTAAAGGGACAGCTGCTCTGGGATTATGGTATCCTAGAGAATCAGATTTTAAACTAATAGGTTACTCAGATGTAGATTTTGCAGGTTGCAAAATTGACAGGAAAAGCACAAGTGGAAGCTGCCAATTTCTTGGAGGCAGATTGGTTTCTTGGTACAGCAAGAAACAAAAGTCAATTTCCACATCAACTGCAGAAGCAGAGTATATTGCTGCAGGAAGCTGTTGTGCACAGATTCTTTGGATGAAGAATCAGTTACTGGATTATGGGTTAACATATTTCAAAATCCCTATTTACTGTGATAATCAAAGTGCTATTGCTATGACAGGTAATCTAGTTCAACACTCAATGACAAAGCACATCAGCATCAGGTACCACTTCATCAGGGAACATGTGGATGAAAGTACAGTGGAATTGCATTTTGTTCCCACAGATCAACAGTTGGCAGATATCTTCACAAAACCATTATGTGAAGCTACTTTTACAAGATTGGTAAATGAACTTGGAATGGTTTTAGGTTCTTTCTCTAAATCTGCTTAGACTTGTTCTGTATTATCAGACTTTATGCTCAGTATTTCCAGAATTAATCTCATTGTGTATTCTGTGCTTAATTGATAAATGTCTTTAAGTACTGACTATTCTCTGATATATGTTTCTAAACTCTGATAAGTGATATGTCTGTTCTAGTACCTATTCAATCCTATGAGGATAACTGTGCTAGATACTGACCTAGTAGTCTTCAATAAACAAATGATTCCATGGAAGAAGTAATTATTTCAGTGGAAATCTTATGACACTAGCAAATTCTGATAACTGAGCTTAGTTAAGTTCACTTTGTATATCTTATTACTAAGTCACAAATTAGAATAATGCTACTCATCTGTTAAGTTCTGATACTAGTAAAACTGCTGAATGTACTAAGTGCTGATAGACCTCTCTTATCAAAAGAAAAAGCAAAAAGATCAAAGATTAAAATCAGGTACTCCTTTGAGATCTAGAGTAAAAATGTGGAAGGGACGACCCAAGTGCATTGTTGGTATTAAGTAAATATGCATCGAAAAAGCTAAATATTTTCTTGGTGACTTTTCACACTCTATGATTACTGGAGAAATACTCTGAAAATAGCATAAATTCTGATAAACAGTCGTGACTCACTTACACTGAGAAGCCACTGTAAAATAGAATTTCAAAAGATGCATAAAATTAGCACAAAACAGTTGAGGTGGACTCAAGCATAAACTCATTCTTCAGTAGGTTTCAGGACAATGACAGATCTTTAGCAAAATTTTAGTTATGCCTTATTTCTAAGATGTACTGAAGTGAATCAGACTTTACTCTTTGTCTGTTTTTAGGTTAATGCACACACTAATCACTCCATCTGAATGATGAAAATTTCTGTGGTGGTCTATGTTATTTTAGATAAACAGTCATTGTGTCATTATTACACACATTCTGAGGACAAGTTCTAAGTTACACGTTCTGATGATTAAGTTCTAACGTCCATAACTCAGAACTTGTATGAGTATTTACTAAGATGGGCATTCCTTTTTCGAGTTAAGAAATTATGTTCTGATGACTGTTAAGTTCTAGTATAGGTCTAAGTTCTGATTTCTCAGTCTAATCCTTTACTTGGCTTATCTGTGAATAAAATTTGATAACAGTCTCAGTTCGTACTCGAATATGTTGAAGTGGAAGATTAATAGTCACTGTGATTAGGATTAATGGTATTTGTACTTGAACATTCCACTGTTTCTTGTGTCTTGTGCGGTCTAGACCATGCTTCCTCTTTCCAATGACTGTTATTTTTTTTTCAAAGTCTAGGGAGACGAGGTAGAATTAATTCTACCTGTCAGCATTAAATATCTTTGCGTCTCTTGGCATTCTCTTGCCTATATAAGCAACCACTTCACATCAGTCTTTTCATCACATTCTTCTCACACACTTATCCTCCTTCTTCTATCAAAAACACAATGGTTCGATACAACATGTTTTTGAACAACCAAACCTTCACAATGGAGCTAAGTTGTGCCGACTGGCAGCAGGAGTGGCATGTAACAGCCATTCCTGAGGAGATCTGGGATTCTCTCCCACAGGAGGTGCTAACTCACCTCCTATTCTTCTATATGGATTACCATCGCCACCTGGAGTGATTGGAGGAGGAAAGGCGGGAAGCTATCCGTCAGCAAGAGCGAATCATACGACTCGCCATCTTGTTTGTCGAAGATAGGAAGAGGAAGATGACTTAATCTCGTCTTCTTCATGTTCTTCTTCATCCTCAGCTTTGTCAGGCTTCTTAGGATTAGGAGCTTAGGGACAATCTTGTATAAGTAATGATGTAATTTCCATTTCATAAATGTATTGACTTGATATATTAATGAAAATTGTTTCTACTTCAAGATTTTGTTTCTGAGTTATTTTATCTTGTGTTGATAAATCCTGATTGATATTCTGATGACCATTTAAATTTTGTTTTTATTTAAGTTCTGATTCTCTATCAGCACTTATTCATCGAAATTATCTCGGTCATTTTTAACATGATTTATTTTCAGAATATTAATGTTGCAGTGACAAATAATTCCATCAGTGCTAATGGGTTAAATTTTGAATTAAAATTGTTTCCCTTGATAAATGGAACAGTTTTTCCTTGAAACTCGGCAAATGGGTAAGTAATGATTACTATTTTCTCGAGCCCAGTAACTATCCGTTATTACTGCATGTCTGACAGGTGTCCAACGGTAATATTTTTTTGTATAAGTACAGCAGAGAGAAGATTTCTTTAATCTTTTTAATTTATTCATCTTTTATCTCTCTTCTTACTTTTACTCTCCTTCACTTTACTATTTCCGTTGTTTTCATACAGATATTATATCAAACACCTATCAGGCATACTTAATTCTCAATTTTTTCACATGGCACCAAATGATTTAATCATTGATGGAGCTAAGTTTGTTCCAAACAACTATGCTGCAATTCTTGATCATGCTGAAGCTCCATCTGAATTGCACTTTGTGCAAGATCTTCTTGCATATAGTGAGGTTGGGTACGCCTTAACTCAGCCTGAATTATTTTCAAGTCAACAAGTTCTGAGGTTCTGGAGGACTGGCGTTTTTGATGATGGTAGTACCAGTGGAACTCCCAGTATTATCTTCCAAGTGGGTGATTCATCCTTTGTAGTCACTCCTGGTACAGTACGCAGGGCTTTACATCTTCCAGAAGATTATACTTTCTCAATTCCAGAGGACTCAGCCCTTCGGGAGTTAATGGCTGAATTGGGATATGAAAAGAGTCTGACGAAACTTGGACAGTTGAAACGGGCTAATATCAGAAGAGAATGGAGTTTCTTCTTTGATTGCATCACCAAAGCCTTTGGGAACAAATGTTCAAATTTTGATGTTATCCCAATTCTGAGTCAGCACATAGGGTATGCTATTATCCATCAAACTCATTTTGATTTTGCAACTGGAATAATTGGTTTTATTGGGGATAGGATGACAGAGGATCGAGATGTTGTTTATTTTGCTAGATTCTGTCAACTTATTTACACTTACTGTACTGATGAACCTCATTTAGTCAGCACTCAAACCCCACCTTTTAAGGTTGCAAAAAGGTACTTTAATGATCTGGTAAATGCTGATACTAAGAAGAAAATGGTTAGACCATTACAGATTCCTAAGTCTGTAAAACAGATCCTGGTAAATGCTGATCCTGATACCTATAGATCTGTTTACTCTGATGTCCAACCACCTCCAACCATCCAAAATCCATCAACCTCAGTACCTACCTCTCATTCTACTCAACCTACCCTCAGAACTTATCTCAAATCCTATCTCTCCACTTCACAGACTGCTCAATCTTCTTCTTCAGCACCTACTGTGAAGTTTCCATCCTCTAAGCCAAAGAGAACAAAAACTGTTCCTCAAACACCTCAAAAGAGGAGGAGATTTACTTTGAGAGATGAATCAGATTCTGAGGAACAGATTCCTTCTTCAGAACCTGTGGTGATTGAAGCTGAGAAAGCAACTTCTCAGAAGGATTCTGAAATTGGGGGTTCTGGGCTTCTCAAGAGGCTTAGACGTATGATAGTTCCTGAAACTCCCAAGGAATCCCAATCAACAAGGAAGTACAAGAAACAGAGGGCACAAAGGCCAGTTTCAGATGATGAGGAGGAAGCAACTAAGGAAGGGGATCAGGAATCTCTGATCTCACAAGGCAAGGAATTTGCTCCAGTCACTTCTTCTCCATCAACTCCATCTCAGGAAGCTGTATCTGACAAGGCTAACTCACCATCTGTGTCTCTTGTTGATCCAGGCACAAGTGCTGAAATTGATATTCAGAACTTGGTTGTGCCTGCAATTCTTTTCTTAGAAGCTCCAACAGCAACACAACACCTGTTACTGATGCTGTTCAAGCTCCAGAGTTATCAACAACACCTTCTCTGCATCAAGATGTTGATGATCAGATTTTAGGTGAGCATCAGGATATGGCTGTTGATCAGAACTTAGTCTCAGCTCAGCAATTAGAGGATGCTGAAGCCTCCATTGCTACTCACACTGTTGTCTTATCAGAAGATACTGATTCTTTAAGTTCTGATGCTGCAAATGTTGGAGATACTGGTGAAGCTGCTACAACTGTAGATGCTGATGAAGCAGGTCCTTCAGGACTTACTCCTCCACCGACTCTTCATAAGTCTGAACTGGTAAAGGAGTTTGTTATCAGGGATGCACCAGTGCCTTGGAGTAAAACTCCTGCAGGTCAGGAGTGGACTAAGGAATGGAACTCAGTTTCATGTGTTCCAAATGCTTTACATCTTGCTGAGCACCTGACTAAAGCTGATGAAATGTTAAATTCTGATGATTTTAAAACCCAGCTTAGAGTCACTGCATTGAGTACTAAACATCTACAAGGTCTTCATTCCAATACTCATGCCGAGCTACACAAGATTCAGGAGAACTTTATCAAACAGGAACAAGTTTGGAAAATTGATAAGAAAAAGTTCTTCCAACCTACCATTGACAGGGTTGCTTATATTGAGAAAACTCAAGAGAAACAACAAGCTCAGATTGATCAAATTCTGACAAATCAAGCTTCTCAGCAATCGCAACTTACTGAAATCCAGACCTCAGTGGAACTACTTATCTCTCTTTTATTACCTGCTGATGCCAAAAAGGGGGAGAAGGTAATTAAGTCCAAATGCACAACCAACAAGACACTGCAAGGAAAGGATGATGGAAAAGATGACCAAGGAACCTCTGAAATGGGTAGTGGTCATAGTCAAGGTAGAAGGTTTACATCAAGACAAACTAGTCACAGAACAAGTTCTGATACTGGGAAAAGAATAAGTTCTGCTGCTGGTAAAAGGATAAGTTCTGATGAACTTCTAGATCTTGATGAGGAAATGTCAAGACAGTTATTTCTTCAAGAAAATCCAGGGATGGACTTGGAAGTTTAAAGGAAGAAGAAGCCAGACTTAAATTAGAGAAAGTCACATCTAAATCTGAAGCTTCTGGTAAAAAGTTACTTCCAAAACCTAAAGGCATTGTGATCAAAGAAAGGACACATACTGAAGCAACTTTGGCTAGATCACAACCACAGATAGATCCAAGATCCAAGGGTAAAGAAAAGGTTGGTGAACCTATCAAGCCTTATGTACCTCCTGAGGAAGAAGAAATTACTGATGGAAAAGATGATCTTGCTCTGACTACAAGAAAAGTTCTTAAAACAACCTCTGACATGGCTCAAGTTGTTCAGAGTCAAGAAATTGTAAATTCTGATATTCAGAAGAAGCAAGTAACCTCTGACAGTGCTCAAGTTAACTTGATATCAGAAAATAGATCAAAGACACTCCTACCAGGATTCACTAAAGCAAAACAGACTCAATCTTTGAAGACTACTGCAAGTGGTTTTGAAGCAAGAGTAGTTATAGGAAAGGAAGCTAGAGATAAAACTGGATTGGGAAGTGCTGATGAAAGAAGAGTACACAACACTACCAATGATCCAACTTCCTTGAGTGAACCAGGTATTGGAGCAACTCCTGAGAGATTGAATCAACTGGAATCTGTACAGATGGTTTACCATACCTACTTGAAAGAATACATCATGTTGTATTTCATGACAGATGGTAGGGTTTATCATATAAGACAAAATGCCATTCCTTTGAAGTATTTTGAAGAATTGGAGCATGTACTTTTCTTACTTCAAGTGGATGACAGAATAACAGAGACTGCTGCAAACTACTTAAAAGAACAGATTCAGAGACAGAAAAGGCTTTATTCTGTTAAGTCTGACAGCAGATATGTTCCAAAGTACAGAGATCATAATGGTGATATTGTTGATATGAAGCCTAATACTGCAGAGATCAGAACTTATCTTGGTATTAAGGGACTTGAATTCAATCTTGAGTCAGACAAAGCTTATGTCATAAGACTAGATCAGGAGTTAAGAAAAGCAAAGATTAATGATCTCAGAGCTGCAATCTTTCAAACTGGTGAAGATACTGCAGAGCTTAAAGGTGTTAAAAGGAGAATGATTGATGAACTAAGATATGCTGAGAAATGTTTGTTGAAGAACTATCTCAGAACAACTCCTGACATCAGAGAGATCAGAAAATGAAGAAGCCAAGTCGAAGATCTACAACTGCTTAAATTCTGATATTTATACAGATTAAAGTTGTTATCAGAAGTTGAAATTGGTAAAAACTTTAAGGACTGTAAGTTGTAGTTATCTAGTCTATTTCTCATGCATTTGTACTTAATGTTTTTGACATCATCAAATATCTTTTAAACTTGTATATTTTGTTAATTTACAAGTTGGGGGAGATTGTTAGATATATTTGATAATGTCATGGCTAATATGTTTTATGTTTAGCTTTCAGATCTTACGTGAACAGGATAAATCAGTACTTAACTGTTGATCAGTACTTATACTGGAAGTCAGGACTTAAGGATATCAGTACTTATATTATCAGGAGATAATCATCAGAAGATAGATATCAGAACTTAAGTGCTGAAGGACAATCAGATAAGGACAATAGCTGATTAAAGGAAAGAAGATTGAGATAAACATAAGAAGAGATATGCATGAAGAAGGAATTCCGTGAAGAATGGAATACTTGGAAGAAAAGATATCTGATTGATATATTTTAGGAAGCAGAATTATATTCCATATCAATTAGCGATTATCTTGTAACTCTGTAGTATATAAACACAGACATAGGGTTTACACTATAATTGTTATCATTATTAGAAAAGATTATTCATTGTAACCTTAGCAGCTCTCGTGATATTTGTTCATCACTGAGAGGTAACAGTTCCATACTGTAACAGAGTTTATTGTTTCAATAAAGTTTGTTTTCTGTTACTTAAGTTCTTAAAGTTCGATTTGAGTGTACTATTCACTGTATTCACCCCCTCTACAGTGTGTGTGTGACCTAACAATGGGTTATTAGTTGTTGATATATAGTGGGTTGTGTTCCTTATGAAATTTGCAATCGATTGGTATATAGCTCGTTAACAGAGTATTCGTGAATCGAAGGGAGTTGTGATTTTAAGTTCACGTCGAGTTCGCCGGAAATCGGCGAACTTCTCGGCCAAATTTCAGCCAACTCAGGGATGGGTTGTGTGATTTGATGGCATGGTTGGATTCCTGGTGTGGTGTAGATTATATCTGGAGGTGGTAGTGGCCTGAGCATCCCTGAATCATCTTCTCCGGCGAGACGGGGCATTTTCCAACGACCCCCCTGTAAAAATTACAGTTTGATACCTAAACTTTTGGGGACGATGCAGTTTGGTCCCTGAAGCTTCCAGAGTTTGCTCAAATAGGATTCCTGTTTTAAAAATGTTTAAAAATCATATTTTCTATTTATTTTAATTATAAAAATTCATTTTTTTAATTTCTGAAAATTCCAAAAATTATTATTTTAATTCCAAAATTTATTTTTAATTCAAAAATAAATCTGAAATAATTAGTTAATTAATTGATTAATTGGTCAATTAATTCGAAAATTAATTGACTAATTGATTTAATTAATTATTAATTAATTTTAAGTAATTATTTAATTAGATTTAATTATTTAAAAATGATTTAAAAATTCCGAAAAATAGTTTCGAGCTTTAAAATATTATTTTAAATTGTTTTCAAGGCTTGATAATTATTATAAAATTGTTTTGGAGCCAGATTTGGCCAACCGAACCCTGTTTATTGCTTTAAAATTTATCCAATGACCCGTTTTAATTCCGAAAAATATTTTAAAAATCATTTTAAATACCTGAAAGCCTATTTACAACCCGGGACTCCTTTATAAATAATATATCATTGATTGTTTGACGTGTTACGTGTTATATGTGACTTGTTGATTAATTATCGGTCTATATGTTCGTTGTTTACTTGTTTATTGCGTAACTTTCAATCCGTTAATCGGATTTGGGTAAAATGAGGGGTAGATAGAAGTGTGTATCGAATAGAATCGTATGAGTTGAATACTGAAAGATGCTTATGATATGTGAGCAGAAGAGGCAAGCTGTAGGAAAGGGAAAACAGATAGTCGAGGAATAGACGGTTGTAATTGGAAGTTAGTGCAGTATAGCAAGCTAGTACTAGGCAAGTGTTCTGAACTTTCTTGAGATATATTATAGTTGATCGATAGTTTTGTTTTATATTGCAAGTGCTTTGAAACACTGAACCCTAAAACCTGATTTCAGTTATTGATCTTGAGTCGTAAACCTTATTCTTTCTAAACCATTAATTATTGTATACCCAAATATGAACCATAAATATACGATACTACTCCACAAATACATACAAACTAAATACCAAAAACTGAACCGGATTACTTACATATTCAAACCATTGTACCTTATGCTTTGAGAGACCAAATCCTTGAAACCTTGAAACGTTGATTCCTTTGTTATCCGATTCTTTCATTACTTAACAACCAAGCTTTAAAATTGCCACATTAATCCTTTGTGAAGATTGAAACCCTTTTACTATCAAACATCCATTGCTATTTATGATTCTTTTTATTGCTTTACATTGTTTATTCTGTTATCATGTTAGAATTGGATTCTTTTTATAAAATTGTGGACCAGATTCGTGGTCAGACCATATTAATGGTCAAGTTAGGCCAATGTGTGCCTTGGATCCAGTAGTTAGAGCAGTGTTGTATGCTTTGCTCAGGTTTAGTGCGTGACTGATCAGCCGCCTAACCTTGGTTTTTAAAATAAATGTAATATCCCATATTTTCAAATATTATTATTATAATTATTTGGAATTATTATGTGATTTTTATGTGAATTTTTGTGAATTATATGATAAGTGGAATTGATGTTTGGGTGTTTATATGTGATATTCCTTGAGTGTTCTAATTTTTATATGTTCAGAATAGAATATAGATAATTGTGATATTTTTCTGGTAATTTTTGGACTGTTAGATGATTTTATATTGATTTATGAATTATTAATTATTTTCTAAATAATTACCAAAATTATTTTATAAAGCCGGGAATCGTCCGACTTCAACTGTTTTTGCGTTTTTATAACCCGAAACTTTTCCGAAAACTCCTTCCTAACCTAATCGGGTAATTCCGGACATTTTCCGTGTTTTGACTTTTTCGATCCGGATTACGGTTTGACCCGTGCGCGGCCCGGCGCAAGATTTTCGATACGATAGTTATTTCGGTAATCAATAAAACCCGTATTTTCGAGAGACGGGATATTTTTACATTATTTTCGTATATAGTGTTTTATAAAAAGCCCGGTTTGGATAATTATCCAATTTTGGTATTGAATCGGATCGTTATTGTAGTTACTTAGCGGCTAAGCAACTAATTTAATGATCCAAAATGATCCAAAACGATCCAGAACGATCCAATATTCCATAAATATAAATAGCCTATTTCTTATTTCGTTTATTCCGTTTATTCATTTGCAACCAGTTAAAACACCGTAAATACAGAGAAAAACCCGAGAAACCGATACGTTTCCGAGAATAAAACACACGAACGAAGGCGTTATCGAACTCCGATTCGGGCGTGCCGCATATCAAAACGAAGCTCTCGAAATCTTCTTTCTGAATCAATCATCAGTTTCTTTCCAGAAATCATGGTAATTTTCTTATTTAATTATTTATATTCGAATTATTTGATAATTAAATTAGGAATTTTTGTTCTTGATGTTGTTGATGTGATTTGATGCTTCCACGTTATAGAGCATGTTTTTCTGGTCGATTTGGTATATTATACTTCAAAAATAGGGTTCACTATCATATAGAAATTGAGGTTTAATTTTCTGAAAATTTCTTGAATATGTGTTCTTGGTGTTCTTGAAAAATTCTGAAAATCAAAGTCAATTTTGAAGGCGTTTTTGAACACCAAATCACAAGTATGAATAACCAAAATGAATCACAGACGATTCTCTATCATTTTATATCATCAAATCGTTCCAACAGTTGTTAAATTTTAAAATCGATTTTTAGGGTAATATTCGAATTTTTGGGGATTAATGATTTAGTGGTTTTTGATTGTTTGTGATGACATGAGTAGATTGCAAACGTTCCTAGCTTCAATTTGAGCTCTTATTCGTTTGATTTGGTTGAAGAATCGCTAAAAACCGAAGTTTCCGATGAGTTCATCGGAGAATTGTTGATTTTGATCGGAGATTAAGTTCTGGTGTTGCCATGGTAATGCTAGGATCGTAATCGAGTTTAGATTACGATTTAGAGCAGTTTGACGCTAAAAACCAGAGGAATCAGTACTGATTTTGTTGATTATAGGACGCCGGAAAACAACAAAACGTCGGCCGGATTTCTCGGTTTTCCAGAAACCGGCGATGAGTTCATCGTTCGGGTCGTCTTCCCCTTTTCGGCGAGTTACCCCCCTACTCCGTCGTTTGATCTGTTTAGGAAGAAGAACAGTAACTGCAAAACTGTTTCTGCCATTTAAATTTTATTTATTTAATTCAAAATTCGATTTTAAATTCCTAAAATCATTATTTTAATTTCAAAATTTATTTTTAATTCAAAAATAAATCTGATTTATTTTATTAATTAATTTTAATTAGTTTTTAATTATTTTGATTAGTCGATTAATTTAATATTAATTGATTAATTAACTTAATTAATTATTAATTGATTCTAATTGATTTAATAAATAGATTTAATTATTTATTTTTGATTTAAAAATTCCGAAAAATAGTTTCGAGCTTTAAATTATTATTTTAAATTATTTTCCAAGCTCGATAATTCTTATAAAATTATATTCGGGTGTTCGAGCCCTATCATTCAATTATTAAATGATTCGAAGACCGTTTTAATTCCGAAAAATGTTCAAAAATTCATAATAAATCAACCGTTCGTCAGTTTAATACGAAACGAACGCGTACAGACTCAGAAAAATATTCCGCTTTCATTAAAAATACTTTTGAGACCCAAATCATTTCTTTTCGAAAGGTCGCTTGTTTTACAAATTATTCCGAGTCAATTATTTATCGATAAATTATATTTTTGACCCGATTTCAGTTTAAAACGTACCTAGTCGAATGTTTTGGCGAGATGAGTCATATATGATATAAATTATGTGATACATGAGTTATGTGCTTACGTGCTATGTGAATTATGTGTGTACGTGGGTCAAGAGTCTTGTGTTTGTTTATTATACTTATGTGTGGGCTATCGTATGGGTAGTCGATAGGTTTTTGACGCGCAGTTCGTCGAGTGATTATCGATTAGACATTTAAAGTTCTATATTTTAATTATAGATGCGGATCTCTCGAGTTGATCGGGACAAGATGTTGAATAAAGAGTGAAATGGAATGGTATTGGGTATCTGGCTTCTAGCAATTGCATGAGCAGTATATCAGTAAAGTGTTGAAAAGAAGGACGGTGATGTTTTGAGACAGAATGTCAGAATAGATGTGGTTTTGCGAGTGTGACTAACTGCTAAAAACCCAAAGGCAAGTACCCCTGACTTCACTTATCATTCAAGTGACGTTTATTTCGAATCATATTATGCAAGTATCCCTATCATCACTTATTATTCAAGGGATATTTATTTTGAATTTTATCATGCAAGTATTGCTTTCACTATTCAGTTCGGAATAGTTAAATGTTTTACATATCGCTGAATTAAATAATTCTGTTTATGCAAGTATTCTTCTGTTATTCTATGTTCAGAGTAGCTAAGTGATTTTACTTATCCAATTATCGGATTTATAAATGTTGTGGATTTTGAGAAAGATGACGTTGTTTTGGTTTTCTGCCCAAGTGAATGGGCGAATAAAATTTATAAGGGTGTCGAGTATTATGACCCCTTTCAATAAAATGTTTTTAAGATTGGATGGTTGCGTAAGAGGCCGTGGCGGCGGTCCAGCGTGAGCTATGTGTTATACAGGATATAACATCTTGCTAGGCCGATATGTGCCTTGGGTACCCCTTTGTTTAGTTGGATATGCTTCGGCATACCGGTGTTGCTCCGCGGCTGATCACCGGCGGCAACACACCGTCGTTCGAGGATTCCAATCTAAATTATTATATTGCTTTTGACATCTTACAAGGAATGATTTATTAAGTATTTTGTTTTCGGATAAAAGATGAAATGTGGTTTTGATTCAGTTTCTTATTTTGAGAATACTTAGTTTGTTGTTAAATATCAAATGTGGTATTAGTACAGATGATTGGTGTTGACTTCAGTATGGGATGTTGTGAGCATCAAAGTTCGTAGTGATATCTAATTTGATATGATAACAAAATAAGTATTAATTTCAAGAGTAAAGTTTACGATTCAATCCATAATCATTGTTTCATGTTAGAATTGTTTACGATATTTCCGTAAACACTGTTTTATGAGTTTTATTCTCGTCAAGATTCAAAGTATTGCTGAAGCATTTTGCTCAAAAATATCAAAATGGTTTTGAATATAATTAAGGAATTAAATCTGGGATTCCTCAAGTAAAATTTTATGATTCAGCAACTATAATTTTAAATGTTCTGCTTTAATGCAGATGTAGGTTTTATATCAAAACGACCCCATATATGTCATAATGATCTTGCTGAGCATTTCTTTCGCTCATACTTGCCTGTTTTTAAATTTAACATCCAGTGAGGATTAGCTTGCTGTTTAGCCGCGTAATTCGAGGAAGCAAGAAGAAGCTCTTGGAAGGTGGTTGGTCCAGGGTTTGCGAATTAGTGTAAGTTCTTTTCTGTAAAGTTGTTTATATTATATTATATTATAGTTGTGTATTTTATTTGGACCTAGTATACTTCATTTCGAAGTTATACTAGTGGGTTTAATTTTGAGATTGAGATTTGTTGAAAAGAGTTTTAAAAGGAAGTGAAGAATTTATTGATGGAATTTGGAATTCTTGTTTCTAGAACTGTAACCTTAAAAGATCTTGGATTAGTTTGGGGTCATTTGTGCTAAATATCTTTCGCTGGCATTTATTTCTTGATTAAACAGGTTGATTTAGATTGAGGTTTCATAGTGACGACCAAATCCTCTGACCCCGGATTTGGGGGCGTTACAGGTTGGTATCAGAGCTGAGGTTATAGTAAACTAGAAACGAGAGTGTGTAGGAGTGTGTATAGCTATGTGAGGACGTTTGAGCTCATATCGAGTTCCTGTTGGACTATTGGATATAGTACCAACGAGTAAGCTAAGATAGGCGCATTCATTCGAGATGGCTGTGTTGAGCTGGATGGAACTCCGGGAAACTACAAACTTATATGGTGGAATCTTTCGAGGCTACTACAATTCGACGACGATGGAGATTATCGATATCTTTGGAACGTTAAGGAGCGTCTAGAGTCAGAGGGCGAGTCAACTGAAGAGTTCAAATTGAAGATAAATATTAAGACTTTGGCAATACCTTCTATTTCTATAATTCCTTTTGACATCTCTCAAAAAGAAGTAATTGTTAGAGGATATATTCACTAACACTCATTTTCAATCATATCTGTGTTTTAAATATGCCAGAGACTGTCATGAAGCCTATTTTTCAGGTTTTGATAGCTCTGTCAAGTTATGATAATTTAACTTCCACTTTTCTTATTTGGTGGATAGTTTCTTGGTAATGTGACACCACTTGCTCATTTGGTGTCAGAATTTTTGTTCTCTGGATTTCATTTCCTTCAGAAATATCATCTTTGAAAAATTTTCAGTTTTATTCATTTGATTTTGAATTCCTTTTATATTCTTTAATTCTGACTGAGATGAACAACCCTAACTATAGGGGACACAAGGTATACCTGTCTGTGTGATAGGAGTTGGATGGGACGCCATCACTTGTGTGTGTTGTGAATACATGAAGGTTAACAACCTTTAGTAGTGTCTTGATTTGGACACGCAATACCAAGTTCGTTTGATCATATTGATCTCTCAGTTATTCTCTTATTTCAACAAAACTTTTTCTCAAATTCAGATTTTGGTCCCGTTATGGCATCAGATTCTTTTCTTTTTGAAATTCCATGATTTTATCAATCCAAACATTCGAAGGTATGCCAATCAAGTTAAGCTGAGTTATCATGATCAAGTCAAAGCAGGGTTATGTGATGGGATTATCAAGAGCAACAGTGGATTGCAATGCGATTAAAATATCAGTGGTGTATAGTGAAGTCAATCTGTTTCTTTATTTCTCTTTCTCTCTCTTTCTTTTCTTCCCTCTATCTTTCTCTCTATTCTTCTTTCTCGCGATTAGTAAAAGTGATTCTATTGAGGAATTGGTCAAAAGATGTAGATGGAATAATAATGCCGAGTGAAGCCCACGTGGTAACTGTATGGTATAAGGAATTGCAGTGTTATTAGAAATTTTGAGAAAAGTTGCGTTTACAAGATTGAGAAGTTGGTTAAAAAACCCTTAGTCCTTTCTTCTGCTGATTCCGAGGACAGAATCCTTATAAGGGGGGTAGATTGTAATATCCCATATTTTCAAATATTATTATTATAATTATTTGGAATTATTATGTGATTTTTATGTGAATTTTTGTGAATTATATGATAAGTGGAATTGATGTTTGGGTGTTTATATGTGATATTCCTTGAGTGTTCTAATTTTTATATGTTCAGAATAGAATATAGATAATTGTGATATTTTTCTGGTAATTTTTGGACTGTTAGATGATTTTATATTGATTTATGAATTATTAATTATTTTCTGAATAATTACCAAAATTATTTTATAAAGCCGGGAATCGTCCGACTTCAACTGTTTTTGCGTTTTTACAACCCGAAACTTTTCCGAAAACTCCTTCCTAACCTAATCGGGTAATTCCGGACATTTTCCGTGTTTTGACTTTTTCGATCTGGATTACGGTTTGACCCGTGCGCGGCCCGGCGCAAGATTTTCGATAGGATAGTTATTTCGGTAATCAATAAAACCCGTATTTTCGAGAGACGGGATATTTTTACATTATTTTCGTATATAGTGTTTTATAAAAAGCCCGGTTTGGATAATTATCCAATTTTGGTATTGAATCGGATCGTTATTGTAGTTACTTAGCAGCTAAGCAACTAATTTAATGATCCAAAATGATCCAAAACGATCCAGAACGATCCAATATTCCATAAATATAAATAGCCTATTTCTTATTTCGTTTATTCCGTTTATTCATTTGCAACCAGTTAAAACACCGTAAATACAGAGAAAAACCCGAGAAACCGATACGTTTCCGAGAATCAAACACACGAACGAAGGCGTTATCGAACTCCGATTCGGGCGTGCCGCATATCAAAACGAAGCTCTCAAAATCTTCTTTCTGAATCAATCATCAGTTTCTTTCCAGAAATCATGGTAATTTTCTTATTTAATTATTTATATTCGAATTATTTGATAATTAAATTATGAATTTTTGTTCTTGATGTTGTTGATGTGATTTGATGCTTCCATGTTATAGAGCATGTTTTTCTGGTCGATTTGGTATATTATACTTCAAAAATAGGGTTCACTATCATATAGAAATTGAGGTTTAATTTTCTGAAAATTTCTTGAATATGTGTTCTTGGTGTTCTTGAAAAATTCTGAAAATCAAAGTCAATTTTGAAGGCGTTTTTGAACACCAAATCACAAGTATGAATAACCAAAATGAATCACAAACGATTCTCTATCATTTTATATCATCAAATCGTTCCAACAGTTGTTAAATTTTAAAATCGATTTTTAGGGTAATATTCGAATTTTTGAGGGTTTATGATTTAGTGGTTTTTGATTGTTTGTGATGACCTGAGTAGATTGTAAACGTTCCTAGCTTCAATTTGAGCTCTTATTCGTTTGATTTGGTTGAAGAATCGCTAAAAACCGAAGTTTTCGATGAGTTCATCGGAGAATTGTTGATTTTGATCGGAGATTAAGTTCTGGTGTTGCCATGGTAATGCTAGGATCGTAATCGAGTTTAGATTACGATTTAGAGCAGTTTGACGTTAAAATCAGAGGAATCAGTACTGATTTTGTTGATTATAGGACGCCGGAAACCGACAAAACGTCGGCCGGATTTCTGGGTTTTCCAGAAACCGGCGATGAGTTCATCGTTCCGGTCGTCTTCCCCTTTCCCGACGAGTTTCCCCCCCTACTCCGTCGTTTGATCTGTTTAGGAAGAAGACAGTAACTGCAAAACTGTTTCTGCCATTTAAATTTTATTTATTTAATTCAAAATTCGATTTTAAATTCCTAAAATCATTATTTTAATTCCAAAATTCATTTTTAATTCAAAAATAAATATGATTTATTTTATTAATTAATTTTAATTAGTTTTTAATTATTTTAATTAATCGATTAATTTAATATTAATTGATTAATTAACTTAATTAATTATTAATTTATTCTAATTGATTTAATAAATAGATTTAATTATTTAGTTTTGATTTAAAAATTCCGAAAAATAGTTTCGAGCTTTAAATTATTATTTTAAATTATTTTCCAAGCTCGATAATTCTTATAAAATTATATTCGGGTGTTCGAGCCCTATCATTCAATTATTAAATGATTCGGAGACCGTTTTACTTCCGAAAAATGTTCAAAAATTCCTAATAAATCAACCGTTCATCCGTTTAATACGAAACGAACGCGTACAGACTCAGAAAAATATTTCGCTTTCATTAAAAATACTTTTGAGACCCAAATCATTTTGTTTCGAAAGGTCGCTTGTTTTACAAATTATTCCGAGTCAATTATTTATCGATAAATTATATTTTTGACCCGATTTCAGTTTAAAACGTACCTAGTCGAATGTTTTGGCGAGACGAGTCATATATGATATAAATTATGTGATACATGAGTTATGTGCTTATGTGCTATATGAATTATGTGTGTACGTGGGTCAAGAGTCTTGTGTTTGTTTATTATATTTATGTGTGGGCTATCGTATGGGTAGTCGATAGGCTTTTGACGCGCAGTTCGTCGAGTGATTATCGATTAGACATTTAAAGTTCTATATTTTAATTATAGATGCGGATCTCTCGAGTTGATCGGGACAAGATGTTGAATAAAGAGTGAAATGGAATGGTATTGGGTATCTGGCTTCTAGCAATTGCATGAGCAGTATATCAGTAAAGTGTTGAAAAGAAGGACGGTAATGTTTTGAGACAGAATGTCAGAATATATGTGGTTTTGCGAGTGTGACTAACTGCTAAAAACCCAAAGGCAAGTACCCCTGACTTCACTTATCGTTCAAGTGACGTTTATTTCGAATCATATTATGCAAGTATCCCTATCATCACTTATTATTCAAGGGATATTTATTTTGAATTTTATCATGCAAGTATTGCTTTCACTATTCAGTTCGGAATAGTTAAATGATTTACATATCGCTGAATTAAATAATTCTGTGTATGCAAGTATTCTTCTGTTATTCTATGTTCAGAGTAGCTAAGTGATTTTACTTATCCAATTATCGGATTTATAAATGTTGTGGATTTTGAGAAAGATGACGTTGTTTTGGTTTTCTGCCCAAGTGAATGGGCGAATAAAATTTATAAGGGTGTCGAGTATTATGACCCCTTTCTATAAAATGTTTTTAAGATTGGATGGTTGCGTAAGAGGCCGTGGTGGCGGTCCAGCGTGAGCTATGTGTTATACATGATATAACACCTTGATAGGCCGATATGTGCCTTGGGTACCACTTTGTTTAGTTGGATATGCTTCGATATACCGGTGTTGCTTCGCGGCTGATCACCTGCGGCAACACACCGTCGTTCGAGGATTCCAATCTAAATTATTATATTGCTTTTGACATCTTACAAGGAATGATTTATTAAGTATTTTGATTTCGGATAAAAGATGAAATGTGGTTTTGACTCAGTTTCTTATTTTGAGAATACTTAGTTTGTTGTTAAATATCAAATGTGGTATTAGTACAGATAATTGGTGTTGACTTCAGTATGTGATGTTGTGAGCATCAAAGTTCGTAGTGATATCTAATTTGATATGATAACAAAATAAGTATTAATTTCAAGAGTTCGGTTTTGAGTAAAGTTTATGATTCAATCCATAATCATTGTTTCATGTTAGAATTGTTTACGATATTTCCGTAAACACTGTTTTATGAGTTTTATTCTCGTCAAGATTCAAAGTATTGCTGAAGCATTTTGCTTAAAAATATCAAAATGGTTTTGAATATAATAAGGAATTAAATCTGGGATTCCTCAACTAAAATTTTATGATTCAGCAACTATGATTTTAAATGTTCTGCTCTAATGCAGATGTAGGTTTTATATCAAAACGACCCCATATATGTCATAATGATCTTGCTGAGCATTTCTTTCGCTCATACTTGCCTGTTTTTAAATTTAACATCCAGTGAGGATTAGCTTGCTGTTTAGCCGCGTAATTCGAGGAAGCAAGAAGAAGCTCTTGGAAGGTGGTTGGTCCAGGGTTTGCGAATTAGTGTAAGTTCTTTTCTGTAAAGTTGTTTATATTATATTATATTATAGTTGTGTATTTTATTTGGACCTAGTATACTTCATTTCGAAGTTATACTAGTGGGTTTAATTTTGAGATTGAGATTTGTTGAAAAGAGTTTTAAAAGGAAGTGAAGAATTTATTGATGGAATTTGGAATTCTTGTTTCTAGAACTGTAACCTTAAAAGATCTTGGATTAGTTTGGGGTCATTTGTGCTAAATATCTTTCGCTGGCATTTATTTCTTGATTAAATAGGTTAATTTAGATTGAGGTTTCATAGTGACGACCAAATCCTCTGACCCCGGATTTGGGGGCGTTACAGGTTGGTATCAGAGCTGAGGTTATAGTAAACTAGAAACGAGAGTGTGTAGGAGTGTGTATAGCTATGTGAGGACATTTGAGCTCATATCGAGTTCCTGTTGGACTATTGGATATAGTACCAACGAGTAAGCTAAGATAGGCGCATTCATTCGAGATGGCTGTGTTGAGCTGGATGGAACTCCGGGAAACTGCAAACTTATATGGTGGAATCTTTCGAGGCTACTACAATTCGACGATGATGGAGATTATCGATATCTTTGGAACGTTAAGGAGCGTCTAGAGTCAGAGGGCGAGTCAACTGAAAAGTTCAAATTGAAGACCATTTTGGCTATCTGTTGAAGGAGTAGCTTTACTTACTGCACCTGTTTTACTTTACCTTATTGTTAGGAATATGTGTATTAGTTTGATGATAAGTTAAACAAAACACTTCAGTAGAAATCTAGAGTTAGTAGCCTCAACGGATAAGACCATTTTGGCTATCTGTTGAAGGAGTAGCTTTACTTAGAAATAAGTTTAGTATAGTAGCATATTTCATTCTCTGTATTTAAGTTGTAATTCTTAGATGTTGTGGAAATTATCAGTCATGTTGACTACTAGTGGATATGCAAATAGGAGGGCTAATTGTAAATATTTCATGCCTTGTAATTTTGTATAAGTAAAGTAGTATCAACTGATATTAAAGGCCTTCAACGGATGAGAAACAAAGCTTCAACGGATGTCTCTAAAGCTTCAACAGATAACATCCATCAACGGATGAGTGCTTCAACGGATAAAGCTTCAACTGCTAATGCATCAACGGATAAAGCTTCAACGGATAAAGTCATCAACGGATGAAAGCTTCAACGGATGCTTAGTTCAGTAGCAGTTGATAGTGACAATTCATAAGCTGACAGAGGTACATGGGTTGACAGAGACAAACTGGAATGTGGCAGCCTCTAGGAGGAATCAAGAAAATGCAGCATTTCCATTCTGGTGCAAACAAGGAAGTATTCAAAGATTCACAGCTAAACCTAAATTGCATTGGATATAGAAATGAAGAAGAAACCTGTGAAGAATCTTTTAATTGTATTTTACAGTTTTGTCTTCACTTGTAAACTTGGTGATATATAAACCAAGTAGCAGCTAGTAATTAGATGGTGAATTTTCCAGAGCTGTTTAGAAAAATCCAGAGAGAAAATCATCTAGTTTGTACTAGGACGCAGCTGTGATTTAATTTTTGAATCACAGATTTTCTGAAATAACACATCTCTGGTGGAATAACAAATCTGTTAGGTCACACACACTGTAGAGGGGGTGAATACAGTGTATAATACAATCAAATCGAACTTTAATATATTAAGTAACAGAAAATAAACTTTATTGAAACAATAAACTCTGTTACAGTATGGAACTGTTATCTCTCAGTGATGAACAAATATCACGAGAGCTGCTAGGGTTATAATGAATAATCTTCTCGAATATATTAACACTTTTAGTGTAAACCCTATGTCTGTGTTTATATACTACACAGTTACAAAATAATTTCTAATTGATATGGAATATAATTCTGCTTCCTAAAATATATCAATCAGATATCTTTTCTTCCAAGTATTCCATTCTTCACGGAATTCCTTCTTCATGCATATCTCTTCTAATGTTTATCTCGATCTTCTTTCCTTTAATCAGCTACTGTCCTTCTCTGATCATCCTTCAGCACTTAAGTTCTGATATCTAACTTCTGATGATTATCTCCTGATAATATAAGTACTGATATCCTTTAGTCCTGACTTCCAGTATAAGTACTGATCAACAGTTAAGTACTGATTTGTCCTGTTAAGTAAGATCTGAAATCTAAACATAAATTATATTAGCCATGACATTATCAAATATATCTAACAATCTCCCCCAACTTGTAAATTAGCATAATATACAAGTTTAACAGATATTTGATGATGTCAAAAACATTAAGTACAAATGCATGAGAATTAGACTAGATAACTACAACTTACAGTCCTTAAAGCTTTACCAATATTCAACTTCTGATAACAACTTCAGTCTGTACAAATATCAGAATTTAAGCAGTTGTAGATCTTCGACTTGGCTTCATCATCTGATCTCTCTAATGTCAGGAGTTGTTCTGAGATAGTTCTTCAACAAACATTTCTCAGCATATCTGAGTTCATCAATCATTCTCCTTTTGGCATCTTTAAGCTCTGCAGTATCTTCACCAGTTTGAAAGATTGCAGCTCTGAGATTATTGATCTTTGCTTTTCTCAACTCCTGATCTAGTCTTATGACATAGGCTTTGTCAGACTCCAGATTGAATTCAAGTCCCTTAATACCAAGATATGTTCTGATCTGTGCAGTATTAGGCTTCATATCAATAATATCACCATTGTGATCTCTGTACTTTGGAACATATGTGCTGTCAGACTTAACAGAATAAAGCCTTTTCTGTCTCTGAATCTGTTCTTTTAAGTAGTTTTCAGCAGTCCCTGTTATTCTGTCATCCACTTGAAGTAAGAAAAGTACATGCTCCAATTCTTCAAAATACTTCAATGGAATGGCATTTTGTCTTATATGATAAACCCTACCATCTGTCATGAAATACAACATGATGTATTCTTTCAAGTAGGTATGGTAAACCATCTGTACAGATTCCAGTTGATTCAATCTCTCAGGAGTTGCTCCAATACCTGGTTCACTCAAGGAAGTTGGATCATTGGTAGTGTTGTGTACTCTTCTTTCATCAGCACTTCCCAATCCAGTTTTATCTCTTGCTTCCTTTCCAGTGACTACTCTAGCTTCAAAACCACTTGCAGTAGTCTTCAAAGATTGAGTCTGTTTTGCTTTAGTGAATCCTGGTAGGAGTGTCTTTGATCTATTTTCTGATATCAAGTTAACTTGAGCTATGTCAGAGGTTACTTGCTTCTTCTGAATATCAGAACTTACAATTTCTTGGCTCTGAACAACTTGAGCCATGTCAGAGGTTGTTTTAAGAACTTTTCTTGAAGTCAGAGCAAGATCATCCTTTTCATCAGTAATTTCTTCATCCTGAGGAGGTACATAAACCTTGATAGGTTCACCAACCTTTTCTTTACCCTTGGATCTTGGATCTATCTTTGGTTGTGATCTAGCCAATGTTGCTTCAGTATGTGTCCTTTCTTTGATCACAATGCCTTTGAGTTTTGGAAGTGGCTTTTTACCAGAAGCTTCAGATTTAGATGTGACTTTCTCTGATTTAAGTCTGGCTTCTTCTTCCTTTAAACTTTCCAAGTCCATTCCTGGATTTTCCTGAAGAAATAACTGTCTTGACATTTCCTCATCAAGATCTAGAAGTTCATCAGAACTTATCCTTTTACCAGCAGCATAACTTATTCTTTTCCCAGTATCAGAACTTGTCCTGTGACTAGCTTGTCTTGATGTGAATCCTCTACCTTGACTATGACCTCTACCCATTCCATAGCTTCCTTGATCATCTTTTTCATTATCCTTTCCTGTCAGTGTCTTGTCAGTCTTGCATTTGGACTTAATCACTTTCTCCCCCTTTTTGGCATCAGCAGGTAGTAGAAGAGAGAGAAGCAATTCCACTGAGGATTGGATTTCAGTTAGTTGTGATTGCTGAGAAGCTTGATTTTTCAGAATTTCATCAATCTGAGCTTGTTGATGATCTTGAGTCTTCTCAATATAAGTAATCCTGTCAATGGTAGGTTGGAAGAACTTTTTCTTATTAATTTTCCAAACTTGTTCCTATTTGATAAAGTTCTCCCGAATCTTGTGTAGCTCTGCATGAGTAGTTGAATGAAGACCTTGTAAATGTTTATTACTCAATGCAGTGACTCTAAGCTGAGTTTTGAAATCATCAGAATTTAACATTTCATCAGCTTTAGTCAAGTGCTCAGCAAGATGCTTGTCAGTTGGAACACATAAAACTGAGTTCCATTCCTTAGTCCACTCCTGACCTGCACGAGTTTCACTCCAAGGTACTGGTGCTTCTCCGGTAACAAACTTCTTAACCAGTTCAGACTTAGGAAGAGTCTGTTGAGGAGTAAGTCCTGAAGGACCTGCTTCATCAGCATCTACAGTTGGAGCAGCATCACCAGTATCTCCAGCATTTGCAGCATCAGAACTTAAAGAATCAGTATCTTCTGATAAGACAACAGTGTGAGTAGCAATGGAGGCTTCAGCATCCTCTAATTGCTGATCTTGTTCTAAGTTCTGATCAACAGCCATATCCTGATGCTCACCTAAATTCTGATCATCAGCATCTTGATGCAGAGAAGGTGTTGTTGATAACTCTGGAGTTTGAACAGCATCAGTAACAAGTGTTGTGGAAGGAATATTTGTTGTTGGAGCTTCTAAGAGAATTACTGCAGGCACAACCAAGTTTTGAACATCAATATCAGCACTTGTGCCTGGATCAACAGAAGACACAGAGGGCGTGTTAGCCTTTTCAGAAACAGCTTCCTGAGATGGAGTTGACGGAGAAGAAGTGACTGGAGCAAATTCCTTGTCTTGTGAGATCAGAGATTCCTGATCCCCTTCCTTAGCTGCTTCCTCTTCATCATCTGAAACTGGCCTTTTTGCCCTCTGTTTCTTGTATCTCGTTGTTGATTTGGATTCCTTGGGAGTTTCAGGAACTGTCATTCTTCTAAGCTGTTTGAGAAGCCTAGATCCCCCAATTCCAGAATCCTTCTGAGAAGTCACTTTCTCAGCTTCACCTACAACAGGTTCTGAAGAAGGAACCTGTTCCTCAGTATCAGATTCATCTCTCAGTACAGTCCTCCTCCTCTTTTGAGGTGTTTGAGGAATAGATTTTGTCCTCTTTGGCTTGGAGGATGAGGGTTGAACAGTCTGTGAAGTAGAGAGATAGGATTTGAGATAAGTCCTGAGAGTAGGTTGAGTAGTATGAGAGGTAGTTGCTGAGGATGATGGTTTTTGGGTGTTTGTGGTTGGTTGGACATCATAGTAAACAGATCTATAAGTATCAGGATCAGCATTTACTAGGATCTGTTTTACAGACTGAGGAATCTGTAATGGTCTAACCACTTTTTTCTTAGTATCAGCATTTACCAGATCATTAAAATATCGTTTTGCAACTCTAAAAGGTGGGGTTGAGGAACTGACTAATGGAGGTTCATCAGTACAAAAAGTATATATGAGTTGACAGAATCTAGCAAAATAAACAATATTTCTATCCTCTGTCATCCTATCCCCAATAAAACTAATTATTCCAGTTGCAAAATCAAAATGAGTTTGTTGGATAATAGCATACCCTATGTGCTGACTCAGAATTGGGATAGCATCAAAATTCGAACATTTGTTCCCAAAAGCTTTGGTGATGCAGTCAAAGAAAAAACTCCATTCTCTTCTGACATTGGCCCTTTTTAACTGCCCAAGCTTTTCCACACTCTTTTCATATCCCAAATCAGCCATTAACTACTGAAGTGCTGATTCCTCTCGAGTTGAAAAAGTACAATTTTCTGGGAGATGTAGAGCTTTGCGTATTGTACTAGGAGTGACTGCATAAGATGAATCACCCACTTCAAAAACAATACTGGGAGTGCCATGTTTACCACCATCATCAAAGTGCCCAGTCCGCCAAAACGTCAGAACTTGTTGACTCGAAAAGACTTCAGGCTGAGTTAATGCATACCCAATCTCACTGTGTGCAAGAAGATCTTGCACAAAATACAATTCAGATGGAGCTTCAGCATGATCAAGAATTGCAGCATAGTTGTTTAGAACAAACTTAGCTCCATCAATGATTAAATCCTTAGGTGCCATGTGAAAAATTGAGATTCAAAAGTGCCTGTTAGGTGTTTGATAAGATGTCTGTATGAAAAACCAACGTGAGAAGAAAGAGAGTAAAAGTAAGTAAAGAGAAAAAAATACTGAAGAAAATAAAGGATTAAAGAAATCCTCTCTCTGTTGTACTTATACTCTGAACAAAAATGTTACCGTTGGACACCTGTCAAACATGCAGTAATAACGGATAGTTACTGGGCTCGAGAAAACAGGAATCATTACTTACTCAGTTGCTTGTTTTCAAGGAAAAAACCGTTCCACTTACCCAGATATTCCATTAATCAAGGTGAAACAGTTTTAATTCAAAATTGAAACCGTTCCCACTGAGTTAATTATTTTTCACTGCATCATTAATATTCGGAAAGTAAATCACGTAAAAATGACCAAGATAAATGAGATGAGTAAGTGCTGATAAAAAAAATCAGAACTTAAATTAAACCAGAATTTATATGGTCATCAGAATATCAATCAGGATTTAGCAATGCATTACTAAATATCTTAGAGACAAAATCTTGAAGCAAACACAAATTTCATTAATATATCAAGAGAATACATTTATGAAATTTAAATTACATCAGTACTTATACAAGATTTCCCTAAGCTACGAAACCTAACATCAACAGCCTTAGTCCTAGCTAAGAAACCTGACAAAGCTGATGATGAAGAAAAATAGGAAGAAGACAAGATTAAATCATTTCTTCTTCTTTCTACTCTCGACAAACAGAATGGCGAGTCTAATGATTCGCTCTTGCTGGCGGAGAGCTGCCAGTCTTTCCTCCTCCATTCGCTCCAGATGGCGATGGTAATCCATATAGAAGAACAGGAGGTTTGTCAGTACCTCCTGTGGGACAGAGTCCCATATCTCCTCAGGAATGACTGTGACATGCCATTCCTGCTGCCAGTCGGCACAGCTTAGCTCCATATTGAAGTTTTGGTAGTTCAAAAACATGTTGTATCTGACCATTGTGTTTTTGAAAGAAAAAGTATGAAGATAAGTGTGTGAGAAGAATTTGATGGGAAGGCTGATGTGAAGTGGCTGCTTATAAGGCAAGAGAATGCCATGAGACGTAAAAGTATTTAATGCTGACAGGTAGAATTAATTCTACCTCGTCTCCCTAGACTTTGAAAAAGAATAACATTCATTGGAAAGAGGAAACATGGTTTAAAGCGCACAGGAAACAAGTAACATTGGACTGTTCAGGTACAAATACCATTAACCCTAACCATAGTGACTATTAATCTTCCACTTCAACATATTCAAATATTAACTGAGACTGTTATCAAATTTTATTCACAGATAAGTCAAGTAAAATATTAGACTATAATATCAGAACTTAGACTTATATCAGAACTTAACAGTCATCAGAACATAATTTCTTAACTCAAAAAAGGAATGTCTATCTTAGTAAGATCTTATACAAGTTCTGAGTTATACTCTTCAGAACTTAATCATCAGAATATGCAACCAGAGCTTGTCCTTAGAATATGTGCAATAATGACACAATGACTGTTTATCTAAAATAACATAGACCACCACAGAAATTTTCACCATTCAGATGGAGTGATTAGTGTGTGCATTAAGCTAAATAACAGACAAAGAGTAAAGTCTGATTCACTTCAGTACATCTTAGAAATAAGGCATAACTAAAATTTTGCCAAAGAGCTGTCATTGTCCTGAAATCTACTGATGAATGAGTTCATGCTTGAGTCCACCTCAACTGTTTTGTGCTAATTTTATGCATCTTTTGAAATTCTATTTTACAGTGGCTTTTTCAGTGTAAGTGAGTCACGACTGCTTATAAGAATTTATGCTATTATCAGAGTATTTCTCCAGTAATCATAGAGTGTGAAAAGTCACCAAGAAAATTTGCTTTTCTAATGCATATTTACTTAATACCAGCAATGCACTTGGGTCGTCCCTTCCACATTTTTACTCTAGATCTCAAAGGAGTACCTGATTTTATTCTTTGATCTTTTTGCTTTTTCTTTTGATAAGTGAGGTTTATCAGCACTTAGTACAATCAGCAGTTTTACTAGTATCAGAACTTAACAGATGAGTAGCACTATTCTAATTTGTGACTTAGTAATAAGATAAACAAAGTAAACTCAACTAAGCTCAATTATCAGAATTTGCTAGTGTCATAAGATTTCCACTGAAATAATTACTTCTTACATGGAATCATTTGTTTATTGAAGACTACTAGGTCAGTATCTAGCACAGTTATCCTCATAGGATCAAATAGTTACTTGAACAGACATATCACTTATCAGAGTTTAGAAACATATATCAGACAACAATCAGTACTTAAACGTGTATTTCAATTAAGCACAGAATAAACAAAGAGATTACATTCTGTAAATACTGATCATAAAGTCTGATGTATCTGAACAAAACTAGATAGATTTAGAAAAAGAACCTGAGACCATTACAAGTTCATTTACCAATTTTGTAAAAGTGGCTTCACATAGTGGTTTTGTGAAGATATCTGCTAGTTGTTGATCTGTTGGAACAAAGTGCAATTCCACTGTACCTTCATCCACATGTTCCCTTATGAAGTGGTACCTGATGCTGATGTACTTTGTCATAGAGTGTTGAACTGGATTACCTGTCATAGCAATAGCACTTTGATTATCACAGTAAATAGGGATTTTGAAATATGTTAACCCATAATCCAGTAACTGATTCTTCATCCAAAGAATCTATGCACAACAGCTTCCTGCAGCAATATACTCTGCTTCTGCAGTTGATGTGGAAATTGACTTTTGTTTCTTGCTGTACCAAGAAACCAATCTGCCTCCAAGAAATTGGCAGCTTCCACTTGTGCTTTTCCTGTCAATTTTGCAACCTGCAAAATCTGCATCTGAGTAACCTATTAGTTTAAAATCTGATTCTCTAGGATACCATAATCCCAGAGCAGCTGTTCTTTTAAGATACTTAAAGATTCTTTTTACAGCTGTTAAGTGAGGTTCTCTTGGATCTGCTTGAAATCTTGCACAAAGACAGGTAGCATACATGATATCAGGTCTACTAGCAGTTAGATAGAGTAGAGAGCCAATCATACCTCTGTAGTCAGTAATATCTACTGATTTACCGGTATCCTTATCCAGTTTTGTTGCAGTGGCCATAAGAGTGGATGCACTTGAACAATCTTGCATTCCAAATTTCTTCAGCAAGTTTCTGGTGTACTTGGTTTGACAAATAAAAGTGCCTTCTTCATTCTGCTTGACTTGAAGGCCCAGAAAATAGCTAAGTTCCCCCATCATACTCATCTGATATCTTGACTACATTAGTTTGGCAAACTTCTTGCAAAGTTTGTCATTTGTAGACCCAAAAATGATATCATCAACATAAATCTGAACCAGAAGTAAGTCCTTTCCATGGTTGAGGTAGAACAGTGTTTTGTCTATTGTTCCTCTGTTGAATCTACTTTCCAGAAGAAACTGAGCTAAAGTCTCATACCATGCTCTAGGAGCTTGCTTAAGTGCATAAAGTGCTTTATCAAGCATGTAGACATAATCTGGATGTTTGGTATCTACAAAGCCTGGAGGTTGTTCAACATATACCTCCTCCTCCAATTCTCCATTGAGAAAAGCACTTTTCACATCCATTTGAAAGACAGTAAACTTTTTGTGAGCAGCATAAGCCAAAAATATCCTTATGGCTTCTAACCTAGCAACTGGTGCAAATGTTTCATCATAATCAATTCCCTCCTGTTGAGAATATCCTTTTGCAACCAGCCTTGCCTTATTCCCTGTAATTATGCAATCACTGTCAGTTTTGTTTCTGAATACCCACTTTGTACCAACAACAGATCTATTCTTTGGTCTTGGCACTAGGGTCCAGACTTTGTTTCTTTCAAATTCATTTAACTCTTCCTGCATTGCTTGCACCCAATCAGCATCTTGAAGAGCTTCTTCCACTTTCTTTGGCTCAGTCTGAGAGAGAAAAGAATTGTAGAGACATTCATTTGAAGTACCTCTTCTAGTTCTGACACCTGCAGCAGGATTTCCAATTATCAAATCTGGTGTATGTGATTTTGTCCACTTCCTTGCAAATGGAAGGTTTTTCTAGAACTGGATGCTCCCCCATGATCCATGTTATCTTCATTTTTATTTTCTGATGCTCCCCCTGAAACTATGCTCTTTGAGTTGGATTCTTCAGTATTTAGATTTTCAGCACTATCAGAACTTGGCTTATCAGAACTTGATGAATCAGAACTTGAAGAGCCAGATGCATGTTCTGATGTTTCTTGAGATGTGGTAGGATCTTGAGTATGCTCCCCCTGCATAGGTGCATCTTCCTTTGGCGTAGTCACCATAGTTTCAATAACATCAGAGTTTAATCCATCAGAGTTTACAGTATCAGGACTTAGACTGTCAGGATTTTCAGTATCAGAATTTGAGTCTTCATTTTCAAATCTCAGCTGATCATGGTCAATGAAATCTTCAAGACCAGTAATCTTCTTGTCATTAAAAGAGACATTGATAGATTCCATGACCACTTTTGTTCTCAAATTATAGACTCTGGAGGCTTTTGTGGAAAGTGGATATCCAACAAAGATTCCTTCATCAGCTTTTAGATCAAACTTTAATAGCCGTTCAGGATGAGTCTTGAGAACAAAACACTTGCATCCAAATACATGAAAATATTTCAGATTTGGCTTCTTTTTCTTCACCATCTCATATGGTGTTTTTCCATGCTTGTTAATGAGTGTTGCATTTTGAGTAAAATAAGCAGTCTGCACAGCTTCAGCCCAGAAATAGGTTGGAAGCTTTACTTCTTCAAGCATTGTACGTGCAGCTTCAATGAGAGTTCTATTCTTCCTTTCAACAACTCCATTTTGCTGTGGAGTTCCAGGAGCAGAAAATTCATGCTTTATTCCATGGTTTTTGCAGAACTCTTCCATTATCAAATTCTTGAACTCAGTGTCATTATCACTCCTTAAAATTTTTACAGAATCTTTGACCATTTTATCCAGTTGTTTGACATGATCAATCAAGATAGATGCAGTTTCACTTTTTGTGTGCAAGAAATACACCCATGTGTATCTGGTGAACTCATCCACTATGACTAACGCATACTTCTTCTTTGCAATAGACATGACATTTACTGGACCAAATAGATCAACATGTAGTAGATGATAAGGCTCAAGAATTGATGATTCAGTCTTGCTCTTGAATGAAGATTTTCTTTGTTTGGCTTTCTGACAGGAATCACAAAGACCATCAGGATCAAATACTGACTTTGGCAGTCCTCTCACAAGATTTTTCTTGACCAGTTCATTTATATTGTTGAAATTTAAATGAGAGAGTTTCTTATGCCAATTCCAGCTTTCTTTAATTGATGCTCTACTCATCAGACAGATTGCAGAACCATCAGTACTTGTTGAAAGCTTAGCTTCATAAATGTTACCATGCCTGTATCCTTTCAGAACAACTTTGCCTTTAGATTTACTCACAATTTCACAGTGTTCTTCAAAGAAATCAACATGATAACCTCTGTCACAGATTTGACTTATACTCAGTAGGTTGTGTTTAAGTCCTGAGACCAGAGCTACTTGTTTAATTATGACATTTCCAAGATTGATATTGCCATATCCCAATGTTTTTCCAATATTGCCATCTCCATAAGAAACACTTGGGCCAGCTTTCTCCACAAAGTCTGATAGCAGGGCCTTATTTCCAGTCATATGTCCTGAACATCCACTGTCCAGAACAAGAATATTTTTCCTATTGCCCTGCAATCATAAAGACCACTAATTATTAGTTTTAAGGACCCAGACTTGCTTGGATCCTTTGGCCTTATTAAGTTTGTTAACATTTGCAGCGGATTTAGCATAAGAGTTTATGTTAACATTTTTCTTATCAGAACTTACACTATCAGACTTTGAATCAGAATTTACACTAGAAGGAACAATGGAAACTTTCTTCAAAGAAGGTTTTATTTGATAATAATCATAGTACAAGCTATGATATTCCTTACAAGTATAAATGGAATGCCATAAACTACCACAATGAAAACAAGGATTTTGTGGTTTGTATCTAACAGACTGACTCTTAACTCCTGATTTTGAAGGTAAGGAGTTAATATTCTTATTCTTCCTGCAAAAAGAAGCCAGATGGTTAGAACTTCCACAATTATGACATGTTTTCCTAGAAGCATCAGGAACAGGTTTATAATTATTGCTTTTATTCACACCTTCCTTTCCATTCCTATTTTTCCTAGGTAATTTTACCTTGTTTGCATTCTTAACATCTTTCAGCTTATGCTTAAGCTGCTTCTTTGTCATTAAGCCTATGTTCACTTCAGCTGTCTTTTCCTGTTTTAGTTTGTCAGAAGTTAATTCCTTTGTAACTTCTGATTTCTCATTTTAAGACTTTACAGTTACAAACTTAACAGGTTTTAACTTTGGCTTTTGCTTATCAACAGGCTTAATTTCTTCAGTTCCTTTATCATTCTTATCTTCTCCATAACCTAAGCCCTCTTTCCAGTTTCCACTACTTAGCAAATTTTGAGTTATTTTGCCAGAGTTAGTCCAAGTCCTGATAATCTCTCTTTCCTTTTCTAACTCAGTTTTTAGAGATTCATTCATTTTTAGCACTTCATCCCTAACATAAAAAGCATCATCTCTATCCTTCTGAGTTTGATGGAACATGACTAACTCTTTTTCTAAGAAATCATTTCTTTTCTTAAATGCAAGATTTTCAGAAGTTAATCTTTCACATGTTAAAGTTTGATCTCTATAACTAACAAACATGGTTTTAAGATATCTTCTTAACTCATTAATATCATCAGTATGGAAAGCATAAGTAGTCTGAGGTACCTTTGTTTCAGCAGCTTCAGAACTGCTCTCAGCACTTTCTTTATCAGCATTTTCCATCAATGCATAGTTTTCCTCACTTTCAGAGTCTGAGGTGTCTGTCCAACTTTTCTACTTTGTGACAAGAGCCTTTCCTTTGTCACCCTTTACCTTCTAGAAATCAGGAGATATGTGGCCTTTCTCACCACAGTTATAGCATTTAACATTGGTGTAATCTCCTCTGTCAGACTTTCCTCCTCTGCCTTCAGATCTTCTGAAATTCTTCTTATCAGAACTTATGCCTTTCCTGGAAAACTTCTTTCCCTTCCTGAACTTCCTGTATGCAATCTTTGTGATTCCTTTCACCATAAGAGCACACAACTTCATCATCTCCTTATCAGCATCAGTCTCAGGCAAGCTTTTAGAATCTGAGTCATCATCACTTTCAGAACTTGATGACTCAGTTTCAGACTTTATGACAAGAGCTTTACCCTTGTCTTTCCTTAAGGAAGCTGCTTTGGGGAATTCTTCTTCAGCCTTAAGAGCAACTGTCCTTGACTTTCCTCCTTTCCTCTTGCTTCTTTGTTCCATCTCAAGCTCATGAGTCTTGAGCATACCATATATTTCTTCAAAAGTTGTTTCATCAAGATTATAGTTGTCTCTTATTGTCGTTGCCTTCAAATCCCAGCATTCAGGAAGAGCTAACAGGAACTTAAGGTTTGAATCTTCAAGATCATACTCTTTATTAATCAATGACAAATCATTCAAAAGTTTGACAAATCTATCATATAAATCATTCAATGACTCATTAGTCTTTGAGTCAAAGTGTTCATACTCTTGAGTGAGTATTGTCTTCCTGTTCTTCTTAATTGTCTCCGTTCCCTGACACCTTGTTTCCAGAGCATCCCATATCTCCTTAGCAGTCTTGCAGTTGATTACCCTGTTTGACATTACATTATCAATGGCACTATGCAGTAAGTGTCGTACCTTGGCATCCTTAGCAATTGATGCTATATCTTCAGCAGTATAATCACTCTTTTCCTTTGGTACGGTCTTTGCTGCTTCACCTGCAACTGCAACAGCGAACTTGGTTGGTTTGTGAGGGCCTTCCTTAATTCTATCAAGGTATTCTTGATCTGCTGCTTCCAGGAACATGGTCATCCTTACCTTCCATATGGGATATTCAGATGATCTCAGTATGGGAACCTTGATAGTCTCATACCGACTTTGAATTTGTGGCTTTTGAGGTTCTTCAGTTTTGGTAGGCTTAGTTGGAGTTTCTGTGTCAGACATGATTGTGTATGGATCTTTAGCTGTATGTGTGTTAACAGATTGGCTCTGATACCACTTGTTAGGTCACACACACTGTAGAGGGGGTGACTACAGTGTATAATACAATCAAATCGAACTTTAATATATTAAGTAACAGAAAACAAACTTTATTGAAACAATAAACTCTGTTACAGTATGGAACTGTTACCTCTTAGTGATGAACAAATATCACGAGAGCTGCTAGGGTTACAATGAATAATCTTCTCGAATATATTAACACTTTTAGTATAAACCCTATGTCTGTGTTTATATACTACACAGTTACAAGATAATTGCTAATTGATATGGAATATAATTCTGCTTCCTAAAATATATCAATCAGATATCTTTTCTTCCAAGTATTCCATTCTTCACGGAATTCCTTCTTCATGCATATCTCTTCTTATGTTTATCTCGATCTTCTTTCCTTTAATCAGCTACTGTCCTTCTCTGATCATCCTTCAGCACTTAAGTTCTGATATCTAACTTCTGATGATTATCTCCTGATAATATAAGTACTGATATCCTTAAGTCCTGACTTCCAGTATAAGTACTGATCAACAGTTAAGTACTGATTTGTCCTGTTAAGTAAGATCTGAAATCTAAACATAAATTATATTAGCCATGACATTATCAAATATATCTAACAAAATCCACCAGAAAAGTTTTTAAGTTCTTGTTAGGAATATGTATATTAGTTTGATGATAAGTTCAGCAAAACACTTAAGTAGAAATCTAGTGTTTGTAGCCTCAACGGATAAGACCATCTTGGCTATCCGTTGAAGGAGTAGCCTTACTTAGCAATAAGTTTGGTATTGTAGCACATCTCACTCTCTGATTTCAAGCTGTAATTCTTAGATGTTGTTAGGAGATAATCAGTCATGTTGACTACTAATGGATGTACAGATAGGAGGGCTAATTGTAAATATTTCATGCCTTGTAATTTTGTATAAGTGAAGAAGTGTCAACGGATATTGAAGACCTTCAACGGATAAGAAACTAAGCTTCAACGGATGCTCAGTCTCATAGCAGTTGATAGTGACAGTTAACAAAGCTGACAGAGGCACATGGATTGACAGAGATGTGGTAGCCTATTCCAGGAACAGCAGAAAAAGCAGCCGTTTTTAGTCTGGTTCAAAATGGAAAGTCAACAGATAATTCCATATTATACTGGATAAAAATGGAACAGAAACAAGTGGAGAACTATTGTCTTATTGTACTTTATCTTTATCTTCACTTGTAAACTTGGTGTTATATAAACCAAGTAGTAGCTAGTAATTAGATATGAATTTTCCCTGAGCTGCTTTGAAATATCAAGAGAGAAAATCATCTAGTTTGTACTAGGAAGCAGCTGTGATTTAGTTTTGAATCACAGATTTTCTAAAATAACACATCTCTGGTAGAACAACAAATCCACCAGAAAAGTTTTTAAGTTCTTTGTGTTCATTACATTTATGTTTGAATATATATCTGTCTGCATCAGCTCCAAGCAATTCACACACATTTGATCACTCAAACACTTAGTCTTACAAACTGCTCAAAACTTGAAAAAGTTTTGAGATTTACATTCAACCCCCCTTCTGTAAATCTCATTGTTAGTCCACTGGGAATAACAGTTCTTTGTGTTCTTTACATTTGTGTTTGAATATATATCTGTATGTATTAGCTTCAAGCAATTTACACACATTTGCTCACTAAAACACTTAGCCTTAGAAACTGCTCAAAACTTGAAAAAGTTTTGAGATTTACATTCAACCCCCTTTCTGTAAATCTCTTTTGTTAGTCCACTGGGAATAAAAATTGGTATCAGAGCAAGCTCTTAACATACAAAGAGTTTAAAGATCTATTCTGCTAACATCATGAGTAAGAAGGATATTGGTGTAAAGATTCCAATCCTGGAAAGAGATAACTATCATCACTGGAAAGTGAAGATGCATTTGCATCTTCTCTCTCAAGATGAAAGCTACATCAACTGCATTGAAAATGGTCCTCACATCCCTCACAAGGTGGCCACAGCTGCTACTGCAACAGTTGCTGTTGGACAGTCTATTCCCAAGCTAAAAGCAGAATGGACTGTTGAAGATATTGAAGAGGTTCACAAGGACAAGAAATCCATGAACATTCTGTTTAATGGCCTAGATCAAGATATGTTTGACAATGTCATTAACAGCCAAACTGCTAAGGAAATTTGGGATACTGTGCAACTTATCTGTGAAGGTACTGAGCAAGTTAGAGAAAACAAAATGTAGCTTCTCATTCAATAGTATGAATATTTTCATTTTGAAGAAGGAGAATCATTGAATGATACCTTCAACAGATTTCAGAAACTGTTGAATGAATTGAAGCTGTATGGCAGAGTGTACCAAGTCAAGGACTCCAATTTAAAATTTCTGAGGTCTCTACCAAAGGAATGGAAGCCTATGACTGTTTCTCTAAGAAATTCACAAGATTATAAGGACTTCACACTTGAAAGATTATATGGAATTTTGAAGACCTATAAACTTGAGATGGAGCAAGATGAGCTGTTGGAAAAGGGAAAGAGAAAAGGAGGATCAGTTGCACTTGTAGCTGACAATGAGAAGATTGAAGCCAGGAATGAGGAAAAGACAATGTCAAGTCTCAAAATTGGCACAAGCAAATCAGAATCAAGCAAGGGAAATGAGCAAGTAGCTGAGGATGAAGACAATTCCAGTCAAGATGACTCTGATGATATTGATGAACATCTGGCTTTTCTGTCCAGGAGGTTTGCAAAGATGAAATTCAGGAAAAATACAAAATTCACTAAGTTAAACAAAAACATGGTGGAAAAATCTAAGTTTAAATGTTATAACTGTGGCATTAGTGGACACTTTGCAAATGAGTGCAGAAAGCCAACCTCTGATAAGAAGAAATTTGAGCAAGTTGATTACAAAAAGAAGTATTTTGATTTGCTCAAACAAAAGGAAAGAGCTTTTCTGACTCAAGATGATTGGGCAGCAGATGGAGTCAATAAAGATGATGATATGGAATATGTCAACCTAGCCCTGATGGCTAATTCTGATGAAAATGAAACTAGTTCATCAAGCAACCAGGTAATTACTACTGATCTCTCTCAGCTTTCTAAGATTGAATGCAATGAAGCCATAAATGATATGTCCAATGAATTATATCATTTGTGTGTTTCCCTTAAATCACTAGCTAAAGAAAACACAAGAATCAAAGAGAATAATGTGTTTTTAAGTGATAGGAATGCTGTGTTAGAGGATCAGGTAATTGAGCTTGAAAAGATTAAAATTAAATGCTTGACTGTTGAGAGTGAACTATAAGAAGTTGTTAAGAAAGTAAAAATTCTTTCTAAACAATTAGAAAGTGAGCAAGAGGTAATCAAGGCCTGGAAAACATCTAGGGATGTTAGTGCTCAGATTGTCAAGGTTCAGGGAATTGAATCATTCTGTGAGAATGCCTGAAAGAAAAACAAAAAGGAGTTAGAATTAATTGATAGATTGTCAACGGATGTGGAATCAACGGATGATGAAAGTTATCCGTTGAAGGAAGAAAAAGAGCATCCGTTGAAGGTTCATCAATTAAAACAGGCAAGTGATTCTAAAAAGAAAAATCTCAATAAGAAGGTTGGTTCAACTTTCAAGAACTTTGTCAAAGCTAGAACATCCAAAGATGCCAGTAAGGTGAATATATGACACATGACTTTAGATCAGTTGAAAAATAGGCTTAAGTTGGTTGAGGATAAAAAGGAAACTAAAAGAAAATCTAATAGAAATGGGAAGGTAGGGATTAACAAACACAACAATTACACACCTGATAAGAATGCTCCTAGAAAAAGCTGTGTGCATTGTAAAAGTGTTAATCATCTATCTGATAACTGCAAATCTGTTAAGAATGCTCCCATGCCTTTAACTCCCTCCATGCCTAACATGTCTATGTCACCTCTGCATGTTATGCCTGTTATGTCTCATCAGAATCCTCATGCACATTTTGCAAACATGCCATATGTTAATAATCCTTATTTTACTGCATTTAGTATGCCTCAGATGCCATACAACATGCCTATATGGAATAATATGTTTGCACAATCCATGCCTTATCAAATTCAACCAAATGTGCTAAATGATTTTGTGACTAACCCTACACTTCAACCAACTACATCTGAGACCAAGGTTGACCCAAAGTTACCTAAGTCAAAAAATGCAGGAGGAATGAAGTCTAGGAAAAAGACTAACAAGGCTGGACCCAAGGAAACTTGGGTACCAAAATGAACTTGATTGATTTTGTTGTGTGCAGGGAAAAAGAAGGAATCTATGGTACTTGGACAGTGGCTGTTCAAGACACATGACAGGAGATTTCACCCTGCTCACAGAGTTCAAGGAGAGAGTTGGCCCTAGCATAACCTTTGGAGATGACAACAAAGGGTTCACTATGAGATATGGCTTGATTTCAAAATAAAATGTCATCATTGATGAAGTTGCATTAGTTGATGGTCTCAAACACAATCTATTGAGCATCGGTCAACTATGTGATAGAGGGAATACTGTTTCCTTCAATTCTGAAGCCTGTGTTGTCATAAGTAAGAAGGACAACAAAGTGGTTCTAACTGGAGTTAGAAAAGAGAATGTGTAATTAGCTGACTTCAAATCTACAGATTCAGAATCAATTACTTGTCTTCTCAGCAAAGCAAGTCCAGATGAAAGTTGGCTATGGCACAAGAAGCTGTCCCATTTGAATTTCAAGACAATGAATGATCTAGTCAAAAAGGACTTAGTTAGAGGAATCCCTCTAGTGGAATTCACAAGGGATGGACTGTGTGATGCTTGTCAGAAAGGAAAGCAAAAGAAAGCATCATTCAGTAAGAAGCTTGAATCAACAATTGATGAACTATTACAACTGCTACACATGGATCTTTTTGGACCAGTCAATGTATTGTCAATTTCAAGGAAAAGATATTGCCTAGTGATTGTAGATGATTTCTCAAAGTTTTCATGCCTTATTTCCTTGGATCAAAGGATTAAGCTAGTGAAATCATTATCAATCATATCAAGCAAGTCAACAATCATCCAGATTTCAAAGTAAGAAATATCAGGAGTGACAATGGAACTGAGTTCAAGAATATAATCATGAAGTTGTTCTGTGAAGAAAATGGGATCATGCATGAGTTCTCAGCTCTAAGGACTCCACAACAGAATGGTGTGGTTGAAAGGAAGAACAGAACACTAATTGAAGCTGCAAGAACAATGCTTGAAGAGTCAAAACTCCCAACATACTTTTGGGCTGAGGCTGTTAACTGTGCATGTTACACTCAGAATATTTCTCTAATTAATCAGGCAAAAGGCATGACTCCCTATCAATTGTTCAAGAGAAGAAAACCAACTTTAAACTTTCTGCATGTATTTGGTTGCAAATGCTACATTCTAAGGAATCAACCTGATCACAAAGGGAAGTTTGATGCAAAGGCTGATGAAGGAATATTTGTTGGTTATTCTGCTGGAAAATCATATAGAGTCTACAATCTAAGAACCAGCATTGTCATGGAATCTGTACATGTTGTGTTTGATGATAAAAAGATTGATGGACTAACAAATGAGGGACATCATGAAGGACTCAAATTTGACAACATTGAAATATATTGTGATGATAGTGAAGATGAGAATGATGGAGAAGGCACCTCGAAAAGAATTCAAAATCTGCCTTTGGATAATGCACAGAATGCTGCATCCGTTGAAAGTCATAATTCAGCTTTCGTTGATAGAAGCAATGCAGCATCCGTTGAAAGACAAAGTACATCATCCGTTGAAGTTCATAATGAAGCATCCGTTGATCACAGTCTGTCAACGGATAATCATTTCACTTCATCAGTTGATAGAACTCCCAATTCCTTTCAAAGGATCAACAACTCAGGGGGAGTTTCAACCAATCAATATTCTATCTCATATCATGACAATACTGAGGCAACCTCATCTAGAGCTAATCTACCACCTCAAAGGAAATGGACCAAGAATCACCCTTTTGAACTGATCATTGGTGATGCTACATCTAAAGTGCAAACTAGAAGGGCTACTTAAGATGAATGTCTGTATAGTAGCTTTCTATCACAGGAGGAACCTAAGAGAGTGGAAGAAGCTCTTTTGGATCCAGATTGGATTTTAGCAATACAAGAGGAGCTAAACCAATTTGAAAGGAACAAAGTATGGAAGCTGGTACCCAAGCCAAAGAACAACAGTTCTATTGACACAAAATGGGTATTCAGAAACAAGATGGATGAAAATGGAATTGTCATAAGGAATAAAGTCAGATTGGTTGCTAAAGGCTATTCTCAACAAGAGGGAATAGATTTTGATGAGACATTTGCTCCAGTTTCCAGACTTGAAGCCATCAGAATCTTTCTAGCCTGTGCAGCCCATGCCAATTTCAAGGTCTACCAAATGGATGTCAAGAGTGCATTTATGAATGGGGAATTGGAGGAAGAAGTTTATGTAAAGCCAACCTCCAGGATTTGAAGATCCAAATTTTCCAGACTATGTGTATTATCTGTTGAAAGCACTCTATGGACTAAAGCAAACACCTAGAGCCTGGTATGAGACTTTGTCAAAATTTCTTCTAGATAATCACTTTACAAGAGGTACTGTTGACAAAACTCTTTTCTTTAGAAATGTTAATGGCTCTACAATACTTGTTCAAATTTATGTAGATGATATTATATTTGGTTCTACAGATGATAAGCTTTGTAAAAAGTATGCTAAGTTAATGCAAAGTAAATATGAAATGAGCATGATGGGAGAGCTAACTTATTTTCTTGGTTTACAAGTCAAACAAGTTAGTGGTGGAATTTTCATTAGTCAAACTAAATACATTTATGATCTTTTAAAGAAGTTTGACTTAATGGATTGTTCATCTGCAAAAACTCCCATGGCCACTGCCACCAAGCTTGAATTAAAAAAGGCTGAAAAGTCTGTAGATATTTCAAGTTATAGAGGCATGGTTGGCTAACTTTTATATTTAACTGCTAGTAGACCTGATATAATGTTTTCTACATGTCTCTGTGCTAGATTTCAAGCTGACCCTAAAGAGTCTCACTTAGGGGCTATTAAAAGGATTTTCAGATATCTCAAAGGGACTCCAAATCTAGGAATTTGGTACCCTAGAGAGTCTGGTTTTGATCTAATTGGCTACTCAGATGCAGATTATGCAGGTTGCAAAATAGACAGGAAAAGAACAACTGGCACCTGTCAATTTCTAGGGAATAAGCTTGTGTCATGGTTGAGCAAGAAGCAAATTCAATATCAACAGCTGAAGCTGAGTACATTACTGCTGGTAGTTGCTGTGCACAGAAACTGTGGATGATGAATCAACTATTTGACTATGGACTAATTGTTGACAAAATTCCTATATTCTGTGATAACACAAGTGCCATTGCCATTACTGAAAATCCAGTGCAGCACTCAAGAGCCAAGCACATTGACATTAAGTACCACTTCATAAGGGAACATGTGATGAAAGGTACAGTGGAACTTCATTTTGTTCCAAGTGAAAAGCAGATTGCAGACATATTTACCAAGCCACTTGATGAATCAACATTCACAAGATTAGTAAGTGAGCTAGGTATGCTTAATTATTCATAAATTCATGTCTTCATTATAATCTGCTTTGAAGCTTGAAATGAATTTGTGGCAAGAACAAATTTGGCTTTAAGTAAAGTTTATTCTATCAATGGATATTCCCTATCCGTTGAAAGCCAAAATTGTTCTATCAACGGATGTTCATTATCCGTTAAAAGACAAATACATTTCTGGTAATTTTATCCTTCAACGGATAAAACAGTGTTAATCCTCAACGGATAATTATTTACCTCATCCGTTGAAGTGTCACAATAGTTACTTTAAGTGTGTCACAGCCGTTGATTCGTTTACTTAACCGTTGATACATATATACACAGTTGTATGTATTCGTATTAAAGGCAATTTTCAGAATTTTTACAGTTTTCTTTGTTCTCAAGCGGCTGTAATTTACTTAAAAGTATCATTTAATCATTTTATTTACATTTTAATTCGAGAAAGTATAAAAGCCCATTGAATTCTTATTTTCACTTTACGCTTTCTTGCAATTTTTACTCTCTTTCTCCCCCAAAACTCTCAATCTTTTCTCTGCAACCTCTACTCACAATAATGGCACCAGTAGTCAAGATTATGTCTCAGTCTGGCTTGGTTTATGAAAAGAACAATTTCGTAGCTTTGGTGGAAAAGAATGAAGCCCACTCAGATTATCACAAGATGATGGACTTCATCAAGAACTGCAAACTAAGCTATGCAATGCTGGAAGCCCCAACTATCTATTGTGAGGTAATTGAGGAGATTTGGACAACTACAGAGTTCAATTCCACATATATGACCATTGCTTTCTCTCTCAAAGGTAAGGATTACTGTATTAACTGTGATGATATACAGTCTTGCTTTAAGCTACCTGAGAATAATGTCATGACACCACACACTGATAATGATGTATCTGCTATGTTAGATTCCATAGGCTATTCTTTTGATTATGCTAGTTTAGGGAGCATTAGAAGGAAGGGCCTTAGGAAATAATGGAGTTTTCTTGGAGATGCCTTTATCAAGGTTTTCTATGGGAAGATTAGCAATTTTGATGCCATAAATTCATCTCTTGTTAATATGCTCTATATGCTAGTTTCTGATAGGTACTTTAATTTTAGCAACTATGTCATGCTACAATTAGGTTCCAGGTTAGGTAACAAAGCTAATAGACCTCATAACATCTACTATGCTAGATTCTTTATGTTATTGGCTAACCATGTTGCTGAAGGTTTGGTCATAACTAATGAGAGCAATAAACTCAAATGTTGGGCACAAGAGAAAAGGGTCCTTGCAGACCTTTTGAGAATTAACCTCAACAGCCAGGTGCCATTGGTATATTTACCAATAATGAATGCACCTCAGGTAAGTGAGGTAAATACTTCTGCAACTCCTACCTCTTCCAACCCCATTGTATCTTTGCCTTTTAGTGTGGCAATGGAATCTGTGTCTTTGTCCCAACAGATTCCTACCAAAGCCACCAAACCTAAAATTCCAAAACACAAGTCAAAGAAAACCACCTCTGCTGTTTCTCAAAAGACAACAGTTGTAACAACTACCATAAACCCTGAAGGGAGTGAACAGGTGTGAGTGGTGAGGGGAGGGGTGAACATCAAAAAACCCCCCAGGATAAGGTGGGAGAGGTGAGTGGTACCCTAGCCAGCCAAGCCAAAGTTTCTCAAAAGACTGTGGTTGTTCAAAAGGAGTCAAACACATCCCTAGTTGCATCCTCCCACAAGGATGCAGCTATTGAAAATAGTCCCCAACCAGGGACACGGAACAAAAGAGGGAGGGACACTAAAGCCACACATTCACCTATTAATGCCTTTTCAAGAAGAAAGAAGGCTAAAATCCTAGTTTCAACACAGGGGGCACACACTGCACATATACATCCACCTGTATCTTTGCCTTCTCAAATTCAGCTTGATGTGGCTCCAGCAAATGTGGAGTCACAACCCCATTCTCTCATAATTGACACACATCAATCACCAAATTCTCCATCACCATCTCTGGATGTGGATATGATATTCACATCAATTCCTGATTCTCCTTCTTTAAAACTCAGGGAGGAGCCCCACTCAAATCCTGGTGATCATCATCTTTTAGATGATTTGTTGGATCATCAGCCAATTCTTTCAGACTTAGTTGAAGAATCTGTGTCACCTCACTTAAAATCAATTCACACAGATTCAACAATTATGTCACTTTCAATATCTACATCTTTTCCTTCTTCAACGGATATCTCTCATCCGTTGACAAGTGGTTGTTCTTCGACGGATAAGCTTAACAGTAGTTATCCGTTGATATCACCAGTTTCCACTTCAACGGATACTCCCTATCTATTTATGGTCTCTACATATATAACTGAATCAATTCCAAGTGTAGAAGACATGGTTACTGTACAATCACTTCTAGGATTGAGGGAAGGGAGTGATAATTTGAGTGAGAGGATGGGTTGCTCCCAGGCAAAAGGAGAGGTTGAGAGTCAAAATATGCATGATATTTCTTCCAGCATGGCAAAAGTGTGTGAGGGGAGTGCCACCTTAGTAGGTGAGGGTGAGGGTGTGAGGGTGTGTGTGAGCCAGGGGAGCCCCTGATGCAAGAATATAGAGAAAATGAGAGAAAAGCAGGTACAGAAGCTATAAGGGTGGATCCAGCCATTGCTAGTGAGTCAATGATTGTGGATTATGCTGAAAAGGGAAGACAATTTCAGAAACATTACAAAGCTGAAATTGATAACATTTCCTTGGATGCTGACACTTTTACTCATCCTGTTTCAGCCTATCAACTGTTGGCTGCTCAGGGCAATGTGGAGGCAGAGCAGACTTTGAACATAGTGCACACTTCAGATGCTCTTCAAAGAGATAAAGCTGCTGTTAATAGGATGCCTTCTCAAGCTGGTGAGCCATCTGAAGAATTTGAAGTAAATTCTAATGATGATGACTCTATTTCTTTGAATGGGAGCATGAACTTAGGGGGAGATGCAGGCCCAAGTTCTGTTCCAGATTTACCTAAATGGGCATGGACAAAGAAATCTACACCAGGACAGTTTGGTATAGCTTTGGTCAAGCAAGTTATGGTTATTCAAAAGGCCCTTCAGGAGACTACAGATGCTGGTACCAAGGCTATTCTTCAAGCTCATCTAGACTCTCTGCATCTCTTGCAGTTGCAGCACATCAGACAGAATTTGAGTATGGATGAACTCAAAAAGGATATTGCTGATCTGAAATCCTACAATTCTGAGAAGTTGGATTCAAACATGCCTTATGGTACAATACAAGATTTGTTGCTGAGATTGAGGAGAGAATCTGATGCTGAGAAGAGGCTGGCCAAGTTGGAAAACAGAGTTCAAGTCATTGAAGACTCTGTGGTCACCATTCTTCAAAATCAACAATCTCAGACAAATCTACTATTACAGCTGGCAAAAGCACAAGGCTTGACCCCTATCCTTGATGATAACAAAAAGGGGGAGAATAAAGGGGAAGGGGAAGGAGAGCCATCAACAAAAGTTCAAATATCTAAAGTGCTAGTTCCTGCCATCACCACTTCTCCAACACTTCAAATCAAAGGAAAGCTTGATGGAATTGATCTAATCCAGATAGCAGCAGCTGAGATGAAAGTCAAAGAGCAAAGGAGGAAAATTGATGAAAGGATGCAACAAATTTTTGGTTCTACAACTTCAAAATCACAATATGTGAAGCATAGCACAAAGGTGGAGCCAATCATTATGGAGCTCAAGCCAGAAAGGAGGAATAAGGTTGGAGAGACTTCTTCCAAGATTCTGAAACCTATTGTTCTCAAGCCCAACAACAGATCCAATAAGGACTCTACAAAGAACCCTCTAAGCCTTACTCAGTTGAAAGGAGTGGATTTTCCTCTTCCAAAGACAAGGTTTTAGGTGGTAATATCATGAAGCACAAGGAGACCAAGGATGTGGTTGAAAGAATGAACATGGCTATTATCTTTAGAGAGGGAAAGAGTATCTGTGTGATACAAGGACATCCCAAATTCTCAATCGCCAAGAGGGAAGAAGCTAGAAGGTTGAAGGAAGAAGCTAAAAAGCTAAAGGCTGACAAAAGAGCACAAGCAAAGCTTGAAAAATAGCTAAAGTCAAGTCAAGCTGAAGAAAAGAAAGAAATTGAAGACAAGGGTGAAGATGTAGGTATGGGGAACATGCTTAGTGATGATGTGGAAGAAAGAAGTAAGGAAAGAAAGGAATGGCAGAAAGGGAACAGAAAGAAGGCCAATGAAAAAAGGAAGACTATAGATGAAACTGAAGAAACCCAATCAAAATCCAAACCACTACCTTCTATTCCTGAACCCATTGTGCCCGATCCCTTCATAAACATCCATGCTGAAACAATCACTCCTAAGGAGGAACCAATTGATTGGGACACCATCAAATTGCCCACTTTCTTAACCACTTCTCCACCATCAAAGAAACAGAAAGGAAAAATCAAATCAACACCTCCTCTAACCTCAATCAAATTCAATCAGAAGCCTAAGCCTAAGCCACAAGCCTCAAAGGATGATTATGTTCACATTTGTGACATAAAGGAATTTACAGACATTGAACTCTATCTGGATGAGATGGAGGAAGTAAGGGGAATAGATGCCTACAGACAGCTTCCATAAAGACTAGTGTTCAAATATAAAGGAAGTGGGGAAAGGACTTGGCCTCTTTACAGAATTCTGAATGAAGGCTATTCTACCTTGGTTAGAGTCTACTCAGCTATAAAAAGGGATTCTGGCTTTACCAGGACTGCCAAAACTGAGATTCTCAACAAGATTGCCAGCATAAGGAAAACTTGGTGGGAGCCCAATGCCTTTCCTAGAACATTGGTTGATGGAGTTCAGAGACAATAAAGGAGTCAGAAGATTTTTCAGACTTGAAGATCAGCTCAAGATTGCCAGTAATGAAACTCTCAAGGATATGCAATCTAAGTTGGACATCAATGAAGAAGATGAAGCTGAATTCTACTGTAATAACCCCCAAAATTTTGAACTTTTTGTAACCCTTATGAATAGTGTTTTAGCTGAATGAGAAAACTTTTCATGCCACACTATGTAGGGGTTCTGTTATGGATATTCTGAGATTTTATTAGTACTCTACATGGTATATAAGTGTATGTAAAGATCACCAGAATCCAATTCCGAACACTTTGATTTTTCCCGAAAATCCACTAGATACGGAAAGAATTGAATATAAGGTAACAGGATAAAAAGGATTTAAATTAAAGGATTATAAGAGAGGATCATAAAAGGAATATAATATATTGAGAAAGGTTAGGAGAACCTAAGTAATAAGATCCCGGGTATGATCCCTCAAACGATAAACGAAAATGAAAGTTAAGCGAACCGTATAACAGATCAGCGGTCATTAGGCAAACAATTAGGAAGTTAATCAAAGAGATTAGTGGGGATGATGTCACCCAACCAATGAGAAGAGGACAAGGAGGGAAAGATGACATCATAGCATGACATAAGCATGACATGGGAAGGAAGGAAATGTGGTGGATTATTAACCACACAAAATCAGGGGCAAATAGGTAATTTACCAAAACAAAAACAAAACTACAACCAACCAAGCCAAATAATTCATTCTTCATCAAAAAAAAAACCAAGGCATTATTTCGTCATTGCTCTCGGCTTTTACTATTGCAAAGGAAGAAGAAATTCAAAACTCAAGATCAAGGCTTCCTAAATTGGTAAGATAATTCTCTAATCATCCTTATGCATAGTTATGGCTATATCATGAGTTTAAACACCCCATTCATTCTCAATCTTCTTCAATAAATCAATGAAGAAGACAATGAATAGTGACTTCAAGAATTTTAACTTGATTTTCTTGTTTTTCCTTTAAGATCCAAGCTTTCCTAAGACTCCTCAAGGCTTCTTAAGGCTTCCTAGCTACTCCCACCACTTCAAGGAAGGTGTATCATCTCCAAACCCTAGATTCCTTTGTATTATAAGATGATTTTGATTATTATGGTGATGTAGTAGCTTAATGCTTGTGGTTTAGAGTGTGGGTTGGAGTGGTAGTGAAATGGAATGGTGAATCTTGTTGTTTTGGTTAAAAGAACTTAAGTATAGTTAAATTCAAGCTTAGGCATAAGTATAAATGTTAATATTGAATTGATTGGGGCTTTTATGATGTGATAAGGATGGACTTTGGTTGTATGAATGGATTGAGGTTGAATTGTGATGGTTTTTGAATGGTTTAAAATTGGGAAATCGCGTAAACATAGCCGTCGTAATGTCCGATTTACTTTAGACTGCTTTTGTTCATAACATTAGGACCCTAGAACCCCCTGCTAGATGTTGACCATTGCCATATTTAGATAGCTCATGTTACAAGCTTCGTTTTGATAAGTAGTTCGTTCGATTCCGATGCACGGTTTAGGAGAAACGACCGTTTCAAGTAACGGCGTTTCGCGAACGAAACTTTTGCCCTTGCCTTACTTTGAAATATAGGTTAAAGACCAAAAAGGGTTAATTAATGTATGAAACAATTATGGTAAGTGTGTTAGGCAGTTTGTAAGACACCTGCGAAAGAATTGCCTTAAAACTCATAATGGTTAATTTATTAAAAATGGTGGAGCCGAGGGTACTCGAGTGACTTAAGAGAATCAGTAAGCGCAAAACAAGCGTTAGAATTTAAGTTAGTTAAAGTATAGATTTACAAGTGACTTTGGTTAATTCCAACTTACTTGTTGTTTATAGGTTACCAGACTCGTCCCGAGCCTTTTATCACCCCTAGTCGCTCAGGCAAGTTTTCTATCCGTTATACTATTGTTGTGATGTATATGTGTATATGCATTATTTTGCGATAGATGCATGTTGGTTGATTAGCAAATGTGCGATATATTGAAGCATGCTGATATGGTATATATATGCATGCCTGTTTCGTATTCTTGCCATATATATATGTTGGTTCAGTTGATAATACCTATGCTAGAGAATAGCGGTAAATTGCATATACCCTTAGTATAGGGACCCAAAGGTGAAAACATTTTCTAAAACCGGGAGTCGAGGATCCCGAGTAGATTTTATATATATATATATATATATATATATTTATATATATGGTTATAGTTTTCCAAACTATTAATCGAATAAGGTTTATTCGATAACTTTATTTTATTTAATGAATATTATTTGAATATTCATCCGAGGGCTTATGACTCAGTTTATATTATTTAATGATTGTTAATTGGATAGTCATTTGAGGATGTATTGACTCCTTTATTTTATTTAATGAATATTATTTATAATATTCATTCAAGGTATTATAACTCCGCTTATTATTTAATAATATTCTTTATTTTATTAAAGAATAATGTTTCGATAATCAAACTTATTTTCGATTATTCAAATAAAGATAGTACTTTCATATAAGTATATCTTTGGTTATTTAATACTCATTTCAAGTATAAGTCTTACAACTTCTACTTCGATTATTTTTATAAGATTATTCTCTATGGGAATATTATTTAAATAATAATATTCAGATATTTTCTAAATATATTGGGACTGATTTACTTTATTAAATCAGCATTACTCCAAACACTCTTTAAAGTGTTTTTGAGTCTTCAAAATGATTTTTAAAAGTTAGAGCGGATCCCAAAACTCATTTTTATATTTAAGATCTTCCTTTCAAAGGGGATTTAAATACTCGCTCAAAACCTGGGGGATCCAGCTCTGTGGTACATTTTAAATTCGCAACGTGGTTGCTGATTTGAGAAAACAAATGAATTGATTACTTACCCAACGTTCGGGAAGTAAGCCCATCTAATTGAGTCGGCATAAACGACAGGCCGGGGTACGGTCTATCAAAGTGAAAGTGGCTGGGTGGCAGTCCATCAACACGTAAGAGGCCGGGTGGCGGTCCAGCACAAGGTCCTTATGTGGCCAGGGTGATGACCGGTGGGGGATTCATCCATCTACTAGTAGAAAAGGTTACTTATTGGTATCTTTGCCTGATCAGCAAGATATCGGGTTTATGCCAAAATTATTTTCCTTTCCAAAATTCATTGGATGTTACAAACTCTGTTCATTCTTTACATAACAGATGTTCCAGGAAATGTTTAAGAGATATATATGTGGATATATATCGGGACTAAATAAAGTATCTCGTAACTTTATTTCATTCAATAATATTCCAAAGATTGAATCTATTCAAGTCTTAACTTGTGGTCTCATCTATGGGATGTCTTTTTTTTTAAACCTGTAATACTTTGAACAGTGGTAGTTCAAGTAGCCTTATAAATGATATAAGTATAGTGAAGTATTTGGTAACTTCATCTTCCTTTAAGCTTATATCCAGTAAGTAATTATCTTACTTCTGATAAAGGTTTTCAGTAAGTTATCTATTAGATACTTGCATTATTGATTGCACTATATATTATCTTACGAGCTGTAAGGCTCACTCTTGCTTTATTTCTTCATCACACAACAACAGTTAGGAAGGATGGCCAGACTCCAGCAGACCCAGCGTAAGAGCGTGGGAAGCACCCCGCGCCTTCCCGTTGAGATCATAGCTGCTATAGCTGCAGAGGTAGATCTATCTGTAGATCAGACCATCTAATTTTGAGAATCAATTATGTATAATTATAACTTGTGGCAGATAATGGCAGTTAACTGTAAATTTATCAAGTAATCATTTTGGGTTGTAATAACTTTTAAATTGCGGATTCAAAGACTTGTACTTATTTCAATTTCATCTCTGAGACTATAACGGGTTGTGGTGTGTGTTAGTGTGGGGTCACAACATGAGGTTAATTATTATTAATTAAGTGAAGTGATATTGTGGAGAGAAAGATCGTGACGACCCGGATCCCCGACCCCGGATCTGGGGGTGTTACAGAAATGGTATCAGAGCTAAGCGTTATAAACCTCAGAGATGATGCGACGATATAATAACAAACTCACAAAGATAATAAGAACTCTTGCCAAGTTCATGGTCGGACTACTTAAAGTAGTGCTGACAGTTAAAACCCTTACGGGAACCCTTATAAGTATCATGATAGTAACTTAGCTCGTTTAATGTGTAGGCGCCTGAGATAGAGGACCCTGAGATGTTCGAGCGTGAGCATGATGAGGCATCGCTAGATGTTGAGGATCAGGAGGAGCCTGAGATGGAGGAGGATGAGGAGGACCCCTCAGAGGAGTCAGAGACGGAGGTCATTGCTATTTCAGATGAGGAGGACCCCTCAGAGGAGTCAGAGACAGAGGTCATTGCTATTCCAGAGGAGGAGGACCCGGATGAGGTCCCAGTAGCTGAGGAGCGTGTCGGACCTATGGTAGTGTATGCTGGTACCCCTTTACCCACACTTCCGGTGGTCAGAGCTCCTACCCCTCCACCACTATCTTGGATCCCTTATGATGATAGCTCAGAGACCCATACTTCCGAGCCTAGGCAGACTGAGGAGGTACCCCCAGCGGCTCCGGATTCACCACCTCTTGACCCTGCCCACAGGCAGTCTTCGTTAGCCCACGGCTATGTGCAGGATGTACTGAGGACCCGATTGGCTGTTGCTGAGACCCGACTGGATGAGGCCAGGAGGGAGTTGGATGCGGAGAGGGCGGGTAGGCGTACCTGAGCTTATGAGACTAGGGCCTCTATACCCCGATCCTTGAGTAGGGAGCTTACGGGGATAGAGCTCACGTCCCGAGCGAGACTCAGATCTCTCCAGGGGGACAGGCATGGTAGGATCTCCAGGCTGCAGGCCGACTATATCTTCCGTCATGCGATGGAAAGGGTATAGGAGCTGACTCGCTCCGGTGTGTGATTCAGGATTGATGATGGAATAGTCTAGTTGTCTAGTTAGCCGAGGCCTTAGTAAGAGCCAATTTTCCGGGATAGTTGACTTGTATATAGCATCCCTTTTTCTGACTAGACAGATAGACTCTTGTGTATCACTTTTGGGACAGATGGCTGTAGCACTGTTGTACTTTTGACCAGATCAGACTATGTATTTCTCGCATTATATATATATTTGTTTCCGTTCGGTTCAGTTCCTTAGTGACGAGAACACTGTTCTTATCATTATTATTACTGCACTTCGTATTAGAACTGTCATAAAATAATAGAATTGCGATATACGTTCTCCCCATTATAAGAGCTGTGCAAGGCACAATGTTGTATATGATTGTGACCTAACGTTGAATTTCCCAATAATATTTTTTTTATCAGAATCATGCCGCCAAGAAAGATTGGAACTAGGGCGAACCCTGGATCTGAGGACCAGGGAAGCCATAATCAGGACAATAGAAACCAGGAACACAGTGAAGAGGAAGATGAGGATTATGTGGAACAGGATGACTCCCTGTATGAAGAGGAAGAGGAAACATATGATGTTGAGGGATTTGAGATAGAGGCCGAAGAAGGAGAAACTGAGGTTGAACAACTAGTACCAAACCCAGGCATGGATCCCATGGGCCAGTTCATGCAACTCCTAAGGCAGAACTTGGAACGTCAACCCAACCCACCCCCTCAAGGAAATAACAATACTGTGGCAAACTCTTTCAGGGCTTTTAAGTCCCTTAAGCCCCCTGAGTTCCCCGGATCAGCCGACCCAGTTGAGGCAAGGGCATGGTTAAAGGAAATGGAGAAATCCTTTGAGATTCTGAGTACCGATGAGGCACAGAAGACTGTATTTGCTACCTACCTTCTGAAAGGAGAGGCTAACTACTGGTGGGAGGCCAAGAAAAACATGGAGACAGATGCTATTATAACCTGGGAGAGATTCAGTCAGTTGTTTCTGGGAAAGTATTTCCCGAGGTTTATGGAAAACCAGATGGAGCACAAGTTCTTGGAGCTAAAGCAGAATAACTTGTCTGTAGCAGAGTACGAAGCAAAATTTACTGAGTTATCAAGGTTTGTGCCAGAGTTTGTGAGCACCGAGGAAAAGAAAGCTAGGAGGTTTCAGCAGGGACTGAAACCGTGGATTCAGAATAGGGTGGCAATCCTTGAGCTTACGGATTATGCCACTCTGGTGCAAAAGGCAACAATTGTAGAAGCTGGAAGTGAACAGATGCAGAAGGAAAGAGAAAAGAAGGGAATAAAGAGGAAAAGTATGAGCATGGGTGGAGGTTCCGCAGGAAGGAGCTTCCAAACTAGATTTAATCAAGGAGCAGTGTCCCTACCGGGAAGGAACACTGGGTTTAAGCGGCCCATGAGCGTGAATGTGAGCCAGAGTGGCCAGAAGTCAAGAATGTCCTATTCCAACCAGTCTCGACCCCCATTGCCAGCCTGTAACACTTGTGGAAGGATGCATTCTGGGGAATGTAAAGGAAAGCCGGTAATTTGCTTCAAGTGTGGTCGAGAGGGTCACTATTCGGACAAGTGCACTTCGCCAACCCCCATTACCCGCCCAACCACCACTTGTCATCAGTGTGGACGCCCGGGTCATTGGAAGAGGGAATGCCCAATGAACAAACCAGCAGCTTCGGGAGCAAGCAGGGCTGCTTCTAATAAGCCACCTACCGCAAGGACTTTCAACATGACAGTCCAGGATGCTATGAAAGATTCAGATGTGATAGCAGGTACCTTTTCTCTAAATTCAGTCAGTGCAAACGTTTTATTTGATTCAGGAGCAACTAAATCTTTTATATCAAGGGACTTTGCGCGTAAATTAAGACTTAAAGCTGAACCCTTGATAGAACCCTTACAAGTAGAAATAGCCAATCATGAAATTATTCCTGTTAACCAGATTCACCCCGCCTGTGAGATAGGCATAGGGGAACAATCTTTTAGTGTTGATCTGATTCCTTTTAAATTAGGGGAGTTTGATGTAATTTTGGGAATGGACTGGCTATCTAGCAATGATGCTCAGATAGACTGTAAAGGGAAGAAAGTTAAGTTAAATATCCCAGGGAAGAAAGAAGTTATATTTAGAGGAAAGAGGTAGACGCAGAAATTTTTGACTATGGCCCAGGCCAGAAGGATGCTATGAAAAGGAAATGAGGCCTACCTAGCCTATGTGGTGGACACACAGAAGGAGGTGCCCAACTTACAAGATATTCCAGTAGTCAACGAATTTGAAGATGTATTCCCACAAGACCTTCCGGGATTACCACCCGATAGAGTGATTGAATTTGCTATTGAATTGGCCCCCGGGACGATGCCAGTTTCAAAAGCACCTTACCGGTTAGCCTCATTAGAAATGAAGGAATTAGCTATCCAATTGCAGGAACTCTTGGATAAGGGTATGATAAGACCCAGTGTGTCTCCGTGGGGAGCACCAGTTTTATTTGTTAAGAAGAAAGATGGGAGCATGAGGCTGTGCATCGACTATCGAGAGTTGAACAAGCTAACCATAAAGAACAGGTACCCATTACCTAGAATAGACGATCTATTCGACCAGCTAAAGGATGCTGTTTATTTTTCCAAGATCGACCTGAGAACTGGATATCACCAACTAAAGATTAAACCCGAAGATATTTCCAAGACAGCGTTCCGTACCAGGTATGGGCATTATGAGTTCTTGGTGATGTCCTTTGGATTAACCAACGCCCCAACGGCTTTCATGGATTTAATGAATACAGTATTTAAGAAGTACTTAGACAAGTGTGTGATAGTTTTTATCGATGATATTTTGATCTACTCAAGGACTGAGGCAGAACATGCAGAGCATTTGAGAATAGCTCTAGGAATACTCAGAGAGGAACAGTTGTATGCCAAATTCTCGAAGTGTGAATTCTGGCGGAATGAAGTACAATTTTTAGGACATGTGATCAATAAAGAAGGAGTATTGGTCGACCCCTCCAAGATAGAGGCGGTCTCGAATTGGGAAATGCCAACCACACCCACAGAGGTAAGGAGTTTCATAGGATTGGCCGGATACTATCGTAGATTTGTACAGGACTTTGCGAAGATCGCAGCCCCTTTGACACGACTTACTCGTAAGACAGAGAAGTTTGAATGGACGGAGAAATGCGAGAACAGTTTTCAGGAATTAAAGAAAAGGTTAGTAACGGCCCCGGTGTTGGCATTGCCGGACGGAAAAGGAGATTTTGTGATATATAGTGACGCGTCGGACAAAGGATTAGGGTGTGTGCTTATGCAGCACGATAAAGTGATTGCGTATGCGTCGAGACAACTGAAGGAATACGAGATTAGATATCCTACTCATGACCTTGAGCTCGCGGTAATAGTATTTGCCTTAAAAATTTGGAGGCACTACCTGTATGGAGAGAAGTGCGAGATTTTCACAGACCATAAGAGCCTCAAGTACATATTTACGCAGAAAGAGCTCAACATGCGCCAGAGGAGATGGTTAGAACTAATCAAGGACTATGATTGTGAGATTCTCTATCATCCAGGGAAAGCCAATGTGGTGGTTGATGCCCTTAGTAGAAAGGAAAGACTCAGAATGATAACGACTTCAGAAGAATTGATAAGGGATTTTGAGAGAATGGAAATAGAAGTAAAGGTAACCGGAACCGGAACTGAAAAGCTTTTTGAGATCTCAATGCAGCCAGAGTTATTGGAAAAGATCAGATTGTGCCAAGAGAAAATAATGAATGAAGGCAGAGAGTCAATGACTGGAGAGGAGATCCATACTGAGAAAGATGATAGAGGGATAATGAGGTACTCCTACCGGATTTGGGTTCCGAATATTCAAGAGCTTAAAGATGAGATTTTGGATGAAAGCCATAGTTCAAGGTATTCCATTCACCCGGGAAGTACCAAGATGTATAGGGATTTGAAGGAATATTACTGGTGGCCCAACATGAAGAGGGACGTAGCAGAATAGGTAAACAAATGTTTGACTTGCCAAAGAGTAAAGGCAGAGCACCAGAGACCCAGTAGACTTTTACGACCCCTGGAGATTCCCGAGTGGAAATGGGAACAGATAGCGATGGATTTTGTTGTAGGCTTGCCAAGGACGAAAGCCAATCATGACGCCATATGGGTAATTATAGACTGACTGACAAAGTCAGCTCATTTCATTCCTATCAATGAGAGATAAACAGTCGATAGACTGGTGGACATTTACCTTAAGGAAATAGTGACGCGACATGGAGTCCCAGCGTCCATTGTCTCAGACCGAGACCCCAGGTTCAACTCCAGATTTTGGAGGAGATTTCAAGAATGTGCGGGGACCAAGTTAAATATGAGTACCGCGTACCATCCCCAGACGGATGGGCAGAGTGAAAGGACCATCCAGACACTAGAGGATATATTGAGAGTCTGTGCAATAGACCTTAAAGGAAGTTGGGATGATCACTTGCCGTTGATCGAGTTTTCTTATAACAATAGCTTCCATGCTAGCATCGGAATGCCGCCTTATGAGGCCCTGTACGGAAGAAGGTGTCGATCTCCCTTATACTAGGATGAAGTGGGGGAGCGGAAGATGCTCGGACCTGAAGTGGTCCAAAGGACCAAAGATATAGTGGATCTTATCAGAGGGCGACTTGTAGCAGCCCAAGACAGACAGAAGAAATATGCAGACCTAGCCCGAAAGGACAAGGAATATGAAGTAGGGGACTTAGTACTGCTGAAAGTATCCCCTTGGAAGGGATTAATGAGGTTCAGAAAGAAAGGAAAACTAAGCCCAAGATACATTGGACCTTTTGAGATATTAAGACGGATTGGAAAGTTAGCTTACGAGCTAGCCTTACCCCCTAACTTGCAACAAGTTCATAATGTGTTCCATGTGTCAATGCTAAGGAAGTATCATCGGGATGCCAGACACATAGTGGAGAACGAGCAGGTGGATATGCAACCAGATCTGACTTACGTGGAGAAGCCAGTAAGGGTTATAGATAAGAAGGAGCAGGTGCTTCGGAACAAAGTGATCAAGCTAGTCAGAGTACTATGGCAGAATCATAATATGGAAGAATCAACTTGGGAACTAGAAAGCGCAATGCTAGAAAAGTACCCCCATTTATTTTCTATTTGATTCCGGGACGGAATCCTTTCAAGGAGGGGAGACTGTAATAACCCCCAAAATTTTGAACTTTTTGTAACCCTTGTGAATAGTGTTTTAGCTGAATGAGAAAACTTTTCATGCCACACTATGTAGGGGTTCTGTTATGAATATTCTGAGATTTTATTAGTACTCTACATGGTATATAAGTGTATGTAAAGATCACTAGAATCCAATTCCGAACACTTTGATTTTTCCCGGAAATCCACTAGATACGGAAAGAATTGAGTATAAGGTAACAGGATAAAAATGATTTAAATTAAAGGATTATAAGAGAGGATCATAAAAGGAATATAATATATTGAGAAAGGTTAAGGGAACCTAAGTAATAAGATCCCGGGTATGATCCCTCAAACGATAAACGAAAACGAAAGTTTAGCGAACCGTATAACAGATCAGCGATCATTAGGCAAACAATTAGGAAGTTAATAAAAGAGATTAGTGGGGATGATGTCACCCAACCAATGAGAAGAGGACAAGGAGGGAAAGATGACATCATAGCATGACATAAGCATGACATGGGAAGGAAGGAAATGTGGTGGATTATTAACCACACAAAATCAGGGGCAAATAGGTAATTTACCAAAACAAAAACAAAACTACAACCAACCAAGCCAAATAATTCATTCTTCATCAAAAAAAAATAAAACCAAGGCATTATTTCTTCATTGCTCTCGGCTTTTACTATTGTAAAGGAAGAAGAAATTCAAAACTCAAGATCAAGGCTTCCTAAATTGGTAAGATAATTCCCTAATCATCCTTATGCATAGTTATGGCTATATCATAAGTTTAAGCACCCCATTCATTCTCAATCTTCTTCAATAAATCAATGAAGAAGACAATGAATAGTGACTTCAAGAATTTTAACTTGATTTTCTTGTTTTTCCTTTAAGATCCAAGCTTTCCTAAGACTCCTCAAGGCTTCTTAAGGCTTCCTAGCTACTCCCACCACTTCAAGGAAGGTATATCATCTCCAAACCCTAGATTCCTTTGTATTATAAGATGATTTTGATTATTATGGTGATGTAGTAGCTTAATGCTTGTGGTTTAGAGTGTGGGTTGGAGTGGTAGTGAAATGGAATGGTGAATCTTGTTGTTTTGGTTAAAAGAACTTAAGTATAGTTAAATTCAAGCTTAGGCATAAGTATAAATGTTAATATTGACTTGATTGGGGCTGTTATGATGTGATAAGGATGGAATTTGGTTGTATGAATGGATTGAGGTTGAATTGTGATGGTTTTTGAATGGTTTAAAATTGGGAAATCGCGTAAACATAGCCGTCATAATGTCCGATTTACTTTAGACTGCTTTTGTTCATAACATTAGGACCCGAGAACCCCCTGCTAGATGTTGACCATTGCCATTTTTAGATAGCTCATGTTATGAGCTTCGTTTTGATATGTAGTTTATTCGATTCCGATGTACGGTTTAGGAGAAACGACCGTTTCAAGTAACGGCGTTTCGCGAACGAAACTTTTCCCCTCGCCTTACTTTGAAATATAGGTTAAATACCAAAAAGGGTTAATTAATGTATGAAACAATTATGGTAAGTGTGTTAGGCAGTTGGTAAGACACCTGCGAAAGAATCGGCTTAAAACTCGTAATAGTTAATTTATTAAAAATGGTGGAGCTGAGGGTACTCGAGTGACTTAAGAGAATCAGTAAGCGCAAAACAAGCGTTAGAATCTAAGTTAGTTAAAGTATAGATTTACAAGTGACTTTGGTTTAATTCCAACTTACTTGTTGTTTATAGGTTACCAGACTCGTCCCGAGCCTTTTACCACCCCCAGTCGCTCAGGCAAGTTTTCTATCCGTTATACTGTTGTTGTGATGTATATGTGTATATGCATTATCTTGCGATATATGCATGTTGGTTAATTAGCAAATGTGCGATATATTGAAGCATGCTGATATGGTATATATATGCATGCCTGTTTCGTATTCTTGCCATATATATATGTTGGTTCAGTTGATAATACCTATGCTAGAGAATAGCGGTAAATTGCATATACCCTTAGTATAGGGACCCAAAGGTGAAAACATTTTCTAAAACCGGGAGTCGAGGATCCCGAGTAGATTTTATATATATATATTTATATATATATGGTTATAGTTTTCCAAACTATTAATCGAATAAGGTTTATTCGATAAATTTATTTTATTTAATGAATATTATTTGAATATTCATCCGAGGGCTTATGACTCAGTTTATATTATTTAATGATTGTTAATTGGATAGTCATTTGAGGATGTATTGACTCCTTTATTTTATTTAATGAATATTATTTATAATATTCATTCGAGGTATTATGACTCCGCTTATTATTTAATAATATTCTTTATTTTATTAAAGAATAATGTTTCGATAATCAAACTTATTTTCGATTATTCAAATAAAGATAGTACTTTCATATAAGTATATCTTTGGTTATTTAATACTCATTTTAAGTATAAGTCTTACAACTTCTACTTCGATTATTTTTATAAGATTATTCTCTATGGGAATATTATTTAAATAATAATATTCAGATATTTTCTAAATATATTGGGACTGATTTACTTCATTAAATCAACATTACTCCAAACACTCTTTAAAGTGTTTTCGAGTCTTCAAAATGATTTTTAAAAGTTAGAGCGGATCCCAAAACTCATTTTTATATTTAAGATCTTCCTTTCAAAGGGGATTTCAATACTCGCTCAAAACCTGGGGGATCCAGCTCTGTGGAGCATTTTACATTCGTAACGTGGTTGCTGATTTGAGAAAACAAATGAATTGATTATTTACCCAGCGTTCGGGAAGTAAGCCCATCTAATTGAGTCGGCATAAGCGACAGGCTGGGGTACGGTCTATCAAAGTGTAAGTGGCTGGGTGGCAGTCCATCAACGCGTAAGAGGCCGGGTGGCGGTCCAGCACAAGGTCCTTATGTGGCCAGGGTGATGACCGGTGGGGGATTCATCCATCTACTAGTAGAAAAGGTTACTTATTGGTATCTTTGCCTGATCAGCAAGATATCGGGTTTATGCCAAAATTCTTTTCCTTTCCAAAATTCATTGGATGTTACAAACTCTGTTCATTCTTTACATAACAGAGGTTCTAGGAAATGTTTAAGAGATATATATGTGGATATATATCGGGACTAAATAAAGTATCTCGTAACTTTATTTCATTCAATAATATTCCAAAGATTGAATCTATTCAAGTCTTAACTTGTGGTCTCATCTATGGGATGACTTTTTTTTTAAACCTATAATACTTTGAACAGTGGTAGTTCAAGTAGCCTTATAAATGATATAAGTATAGTGAAGTATTTGGTAACTTCATCTTCCTTTAAGCTTATATCCAGTAAGTAATTATCTTACTTTTGATAAAGGTTTTCAGTAAGTTATCTATTAGATACTTGCATTATTGATTACACTATATATTATCTTGTGAGCTGTAAGGCTCACTCTTGCTTTATTTCTTCATCACACAACAACAGTTAGGAAGGATGGCCAGACTCCAGCAGACCCAGCGCAAGAGTGTGGGAAGCGCCCCGCGCCTTCCCGTTGAGATCATAGCTGCTATAGCTGCAGAGGTAGATCTATCTGTAGATCAGACCATCTACTTTTGAGAATCAATTATGTATAATTATAACTTGTGGCAGATAATGGCAATTAACTGTAAATTTATCAAGTAATCATTTTGAGTTGTAATAACTTTTAAATTGCGGATTCAAAGACTTGTACTTATTTCAATTTCATCTCTGAGACTATAACGGGTTGTGGTGTGTGTTAGTGTGGGGTCACAGCATGAGGTTAATTATTATTAATTAAGTGAAGTGATATTGTGGAGAGAAAGATCGTGACGACCCAGATCCCCGACCCCGGATCTGGGGGTGTTACATCTACAGACAACTCCAACTCCAAATAGAGGAGAATGACAGGAGGCCAAGGAAGAAAACAAGGGATCAAAGGAAAAGAAATTAATCTACTCAGGCTAAAGGAGCACCTTTGGAAACAATGTAATTCTTCAATTCTATCTCAGTATGCACACTTTTGCAGCACTTTTGAAATTCTACTTTATTTCAGTTCATATGTTTGATAAGTGTTTTGTTATCACCAAGTTAAACCCAAATTTATGCCTATAGTTCTAGTAGACATAAATAAGGGGAGATTGTTAGGAATATGTGTATTAGTTTGATGATAAGTTAAACAAAACACTTAAGTAGAAATCTAGTGTTAGTAGTCTCAACGGATAAGACCATTTTGGCTATCCGTTGAAGGAGTAGCTTTACTTAGAAATAAATTTAGTATAGTAGCACATTTCATTCTCTGTATTTAAGTTGTAATTCTTAGATGTTGTGGGAAATTATCAGTCATGTTGACTACTAGTGGATATGCAAATAGGAGGGCTAATTGTAAATATTTAATTCCTTGTAATTTTGTATAAGTGAAGTAGTATCAACTGATATTAAAGGCCTTCAACGGATGAGAAACAAAGCTTCAACGGATGTCTCTAAAGCTTCAACGGATAACATCCATCAACGGATGAGTGCTTCAACGGATAAAGCTTCAACTGCTAATGCATCAACGGATAAAGCTTCAACTGATAAAGTCATCAACGGATGAAAGCTTCAACGGATGCTTAGTTCAATAGCAGTTAATAGTGACAATTCATAAGCTGACAGAGGCACATGGGTTGACAGAGACAAACTGGAATGTGGCAGCCTCTAGGAGGAATCAAGAAAATGCAGCATTTCCATTTTGGTGCAAACAAGGAAGTATTCAAAGATTCACAGCTAAACCTAAATTGCATTGGATATAGAAATGAAGAAGAAACATGTGAAGAATCTTTTAATTGTATTTTACAGTTTTGTCTTCACTTGTAAACTTGGTGATATATAAACCAAGTAGCAGCTAGTAATTAAATGGTGAATTTTCCAGAGCTGTTTAGAAAAATCCAGAGAGAAAATCATCTAGTTTGTACTAGGACGCAGCTGTGATTTAATTTTTGAATCACAGATTTTCTGAAATAACACATCTCTGGTGGAACAACAAATCCACCAGAAAAGTTTTTAAGTTCTTTGTGTTCTTTACATTTGTGTTTGAATATATATCTGTCTGTATTATCTTCAAGCAATTCACACACATTTGCTCACTAAAACACTTAGCCTTAGAAACTGCTCAAACCTTGAAAAAGTTTTGAGATTTACATTCAACCCCCCTTCTGTAAATCTCATTGTTAGTCCACTGGGAATAACACTTATTTATTTATTGCACTAGTTATACCCCTGTGATACCATGTACCCTGTTCCCTTAATTATTTATATTCTGTAAAGAAGCATGCAATTTACTTAGTTCAACTGTTACAACTGTTTTCAAAAAAGAGATATTTCTGTTTTATAAAACTTTTTTTTATGCAAAGGATTTGATTTAAAAGCTAAATAAGTTGTTTGATTCTTTACAGAAAAATGCCTCCCAGAAGAAATACCCGCACCAACACCCAAATGAAGAAACCAACAACAAAAACAATAACAACCAAGATGACACAAACCAGAATATAAACCCAGGACCCATAGACCCAGCAATAGCCCAGATTCTTCAAATCTTGGCCCAACAAACAGTTCACCTGGCACAACAACAACAGAGACAGACCAATCCCCAGGTAACTTTCAAAACTTTTCAGGCAGTAAACCCACCAAAATTCAAGGGTTCCTTAGATCCGATTGAAGCAAATGTTTGGTTAAAGGAAATAGAGAAGTCGTTTGCTTTAGTGAAAGTGAAGGAAGAACAGAAGGTTGAGTTTGCGAGTTATTATTTGAAGAATGAGGCCAACTATTGGTGGGAGACTGTGAAGACATTGGAAGGTACAAATGTTATTACTTGGGAGAGGTTCAAGGAATTGTTTTTAGAAAAATATTTCCCCTAGTTTGTTCAGGACCAGATGGAGCTGAAGTTTTTAGAGTTAATGCAAGGAAATATGTCAGTGGCGGATTATGAGAGTAAGTTTGAAGAGTTGTCAAGGTATGTGTCGTCATATGTGGATACTGACAGGAAGAAGGCTAAAAGATTCCAGCAAGGTCTGAAGCCATGGATCAGATAGAAGGTGGCCATTTTTGAATTGAATACCTATGCAGGAGTTGTACAGAAGGCCAAGATTGCAGAGAGCCATGGAGAAATTTTAATTTCAGGAGGCAAAATACAGGCGACGGAGGCCAGGGCAACCATCCAGTCAATATGAATCAGCTGAATCAGTTAAGGTTAACTTTTCCAGATTATCAGGTATGTGGGAAGAAACATGGAGGAGTTTGTAACAAGTTGAATGTAAATTGTTTCAAGTGTAATCAGAAAGGGCACTATTCGAGGGAGTGCCGAAATCAGCCAGCGAGAGAGCCAGCAAATAAGGATCAGCCTATCCAGAATCCAGCAGTTAAGGTTCCAGCTATTGGATTTACATGCTTTAAATATTGAAAGCCAGGACATATAGCCAGGGATTACAAGACACCAGCCCTAGTCAGTAATGCATTGAGAATTATGGGATCTACCCGAGTAGTAAATGAGACTCCAAGGGCTAGAGTTTTTGATATGTCTATGAAGGATGCTATCCAGGATACTGATGTCGTGGCAGGTACACTTAATGTGAATTCTTTATGTGCCAAAGTGTTAATAGATTCGGGAGCAACTCGATCGTTTGTCTCACAAGATTTTGTTAGTAAGTTAAATTGTCCAGTTGAGTATTTAAATGAAATAATGACTGTAGAATTGGAAAATCAAGAACGTGTATCTGTTAATCAAATTTATGGAAATTGTGAGATTGAAATTTCTGGTAGTAAGTTTTGTGTAGATTTGATACCATTTAAGTTAGGGTAATTTGACGTTATCTTAAGAATGAATTGGTTATCTAAGCACGATGCCCAGATAGATTGTCGAAATAAGAAGGTAATGGTGAAGACGCCAGACGAGAGGATAGTAACGTTCAAGGGCCAGAAGTAAGCAAAAAAGTTCTTAACGATGATTCAAGCCAAGAAGTTACTACGACAAGGATGCGAGCATTTCGTTGCATATGTGATTGATAGAAGTCAGGAGCCAACAAAACTTGATGATATTTCAGTAGTTAATGAATTTCCAGACGTGTTTCCCAATGAGTTACCAGGACTTCCTCCAGATAGAGAAATTGAATTTGCAATCGACTTAGCACCTAGAACGGAACCAGTATCCAAGGCTCCGTACAGAATGGCGCTCATTGAGATGAAGGAACTAGCAAAGCAATTGCAAGAGTTGCTAGAAAAAGGAGTAATCAGACCCAGTGTATCCCCGTGGGGTGCACCGGTATTATTTATCAAGAAGAAGGATGGAAGCATGAGACTGTGCATCGACTATAGGGAGCTTAACAAGCTTATAATTAAGAACAAGTATCCGTTACCTAGAATTGATGATTTGTTTGACCAATTGAAAGGAGCCAAGTACTTCTCCAAGATTGATTTGAGATCAGGATATCATCAACTAAAGATTAAGCCAGAAGATATATCAAAGACAGCTTTCAGAACAAGGTATGGACATTATACATTTTTAGTGATGTCTTTTGGATTGACCAATGCCCCGGCAACATTTATGGACCTGATGAACAGAATTTTCAAGGAATACTTGGACAAGTTTATTATTGTGTTTATAGACGATATTTTGATATATTCAAAGACGGAAGAGGATCATGCAGAACATTTAAGAACAGCTTTGGAGATTTTAAGGAAAAATAAATTATATGCTAAATTTTCGAAGTGTGAGTTTTGGCTACAGGAAGTTCAGTTCTTAGGACACATAGTTAGTAATGAAGGGATCAAAGTGGACCCAGCAAATATTGAGGCAATTACAAATTGGGAAAGACCGAGAGCACCAACAGAAGTAAGAAGCTTCTTGGGATTAGCGGGATATTATCGTCGATTCGTTCAAAATTTCTCAAGGATTGTAACACCATTAACGAAGCTTACACGAAAGAATGAAAAGTTTATATGGAACGATAAATGTGAAGAAAGTTTTCAGGAATTGAAGCAAAAATTAATCACGGCACCTATTTTGTCACTTCCAGATGATCAAGGAAATTTTGTAATCTATAGCGATGCTTCTCATAAAGGACTCAGATGCGTTCTGATGCAGCACGATAAGGTGATTGCATATGCGTCAAGGCAACTGAAACCACACGAACAAAATAATCCTACTCATGATTTGAAGCTAGAAGCCATAGTTTTTGCTTTGAAAATTTAGAGACATTATCTATATGGAGAAAAATGCGAGATTTACACGGATCATAAAAGCTTGAAGTATATATTCATACAGAAGGAGCTTAATATGAGACAGAGGAGGTGGTTAGAGTTGATTAAGGACTACGACTGCACGATTAACTATCATCCCAGTAAAGTAAATGTTGTAGCGGACGCGTTAAGTCGGAAAGAAAAGTTAAATGTATTATCAATACCCGAAGAGATAAATAAGGAATTTCAGAAATTGGAATTGGAAATTAGAATTTGCAAGCCTGATGAAGCAAAAGTGTATAGTATGACTTTCCAGCCGGAGTTGTTAGAGAAGATAAAGAAGTGTCAAGAAGAAGTAATGGATCAGGACATAAATCGTTTGGTAGGTGAAGAATTGTGCATGCAAAAGGACAATCAAGGTATTCTTAGGTTTTCTTCTAGAATTTGGATTCCACCAGTAACGGAGTTGAAGAATGAAATTTTACAGGAAGCTCATAGTTCAAGGTATTTAATCCATCCAGGGAGTACCAAGATGTATAGAGATTTAAAGGAAAATTATTGGTGGCCAGATATGAAGAGGGAAATTGCGGAATGGGTTAGTAGATGTTATACATCTAAGAGAGTTAAAGTAGAGCATCAGAGACCAAGTGGATTATTACAACCATTGGAGATTCCAGAGTGGAAATGGGAGCATATTGCCATGGATTTCATAGTTGGATTACCAAGGACAAAAGCTAATCATGATGCCATCTGGGTTATAGTGGATAGACTTATCAAGTCAGCTCATTTTCTGCCTATAAATGAAAGATTTTCACTCGATAGGTTAGTCCATATGTACTTGAAAGAAATTGTAGTTTGTCATGGAGTTCCTGTATCTACGTATCCGATCGAGATCCGAGATTTAATTCAAGATTTTGGAAGATTTTTCAAGAATGTTTGGGAACGAGACTGAATATAAGTACGGCTTACCATCCACAGACGGACGGCCAGAGTGAGAGAACGATCCAGACAATCGAAGACATGTTTCATGTTTGTGCTATTGATTTCAAAGGAAGTTGGGATGAGCATTTACCCCTGGTAGAATTTGCTTACAACAACAGTTATCACGCTAGTATTGGAATGCCACCCTATGAAGCTCTTTATGGACGCAAATTTTGATCTCCTGTATATTGGGACGAAGTAGGAGAACGTAAAATACTTGGACCTGAATTAGTACAACAGGCGAAGGAAGTTGTTGAAGTTATCCAGAAGAGATTGATAGCAGCACAAGACCGTCAAAGGAAGAATGCAGATCAATTAAGGAAAAATATGGAATTAGAAGAAGGAAATTTGGTATTACTGAAAGTATCACCGTGGAAGGGATTGACGAGATTTGGAAAGAAAGGAAAACTGAGCCCAAGATATGTTGGACCTTTTGAGATTTTAAAGCGCGTTGGCAAAGTAGCTTACGAGTTGGCGTTACCTCCGCACATGGAGCACATTCACAATGTTTTTCACCTATCGATATTTAAGAAGTATAATCCAGACTCCAGACATGTAATAGAATATGAGCCAATAGAGCTTCAGACAGATTTGTAATATGTAGAGAGTCCGATCGAGATTCTTGAGGAAAGAGAGAAAGTATTAAGAAATAAAGTGGTAAAGTTAGTAAGAGTATTGTGGAGAAACCCAAAGGTTGAAGAGTCAATCTGGGAGTTAAAAAGTGATATGAAAGAAAAGTACCCTCATTTGTTTTCTTAGGAGATTCTGAGGATAAAATCCTTTTAAGGGGGGAAGGATGTAATATCTGGGATATACCGTGTAATTATTTTTCTAATAAATAATTATTATGTATGTTTAGTATTTATTCTGTGAATTATTTGTTAAGTGTTAAATGTGTTTGGATGTTTAAAAATAATATTAATTGAGTATTTTAATTTTTATATGTCCAAAATAAAATATAAATAATTGTCATATCTTCCTATTTATTTTTATGTTGATTTATGATTTTATAAAATCTTTTTCCGAGTATTTAAAAAACTATTTTATACAATCGGGAACCAACCGATGTCATCCGTTTTTACGTTTTTATAACCCGAAACTCTTCCGAGAACTCCTTCCTAACCTAATTGCAATATTCCGAGTATTTTCCATATTTCGACTTTTTCGACCCGGAGTACGGTTTGTCATGTGCGGGTCCCGGCGCAACATTTTCGATACATTATTCGTTTCGGTAAATTAATAAAATTCGTATTTTTGATAAACGGGATCTTTTTATTAAACTATCACAATTTTGACCTCGTAATACGTGTAATGTGACGCCCTCAATCTCGGGGTTAGGAAATGAGGACTCACACTCCTCTATTCTAATAATAAAATATGCATAAACCCCGATTAGCTACTAACAGGATCAACAGGATAAAGTATGAGACATGATTACAACTACCAATCACAGAATATAACTTACAAACCCAAAATATTATTAAATGATCAATATCGATTCCGGCTGGGAACCGACAGATAACCCATTCACAACCAAACATTTACGTGCATACTATCACTTATATCAATCGACTTAATTCCCTTTTCTTTTATTCCTTAATTCGAATCAAAACAACAATCCAATCAAGCAAAATCAAAGATTTTCACATATAACACTCAATCATTCTTTCAATTACCAAAATCAAGTTTTGACCTTTATTTCTTATGGCCTATTCGGCCTTACTACAAATACCTACCATAGAACCAATCAAATATTCACTTTAATTCATATAAACAAGTATCTCGTTTAACAACCTTTAAAGAACCACTCTTCTTTCTTGTATTCATAAAAATTCGAACCATAATACTACATACATGCTCACATGCAATTCAATTTCAACTTAGCACGATATCAAACACTTTATCTTTACCACGTAAGCCAACTCAGTTCCTTAACACAATTGATTTTTTTTCTCTAAATTACAACATACATCCATTCATTCATCAAATTAATCTATTTTAATTCAATTTCATTCGGCAATAACTCAAATTCACATCTCAAGGACAAACCATTGACATGCACATCTTGATCCTTTGTAAAACTAACATGCAATCACTTTTAGGCTATTCATACTTAGCGTTTACCAAGATCATCTCACAAAAATCAATTCCCTTTCTTATTAACATAAAAATTCGAACCTAACTTAGCATGCATCAATAATTTCATTCCTTTTTCAAGCTAATAACAATCCATTATTACTTTAATCAAGTTTACTTAAATCAAACAACTTTAAAGATTAAGTCCATTCGGCCTTTTTCGAAAACAAGACATGCAACTTGATATTCTTACTCCTTGAATCACAAATCATCCTATTTCTTAACATCAAATCATTAAATCATGCAATCAACCACAATCAACTTGATTTCTTTAAAATTATAATGGCCATTCGGCCTTTTTCAACAAAATGCCATGCAACTAGCAAAAACCAACATGCAAGTTCAAAAATCAAGAATTGAGTTTAATCTAAACCAAAAGTACTTGATCAATAATAATTTGAACACTCATTCTTTAAAACCGAAACTTTATAACAAATTCTCGAACCACAACTCAACATGCAATCATATTTAACATACACACCTTCAAATCATAATCAAATCCTAATTCAAATCGATACTATAAACATTCATCAAATCATTTGAGTGTAACAACATTTTTAAACCAAGATCAACATTCGGATTCTCTAAAAAAAACAAACATTCAACACTCGAAACCAAGTTTTTGAATTATTAGAGCTCAGTCAAAGCATCATAGCTCACCACCGGTTCACCAGAGTTCATCACCTGTGGCGGTGGCATCTCGGTGGTGCCCCCATTCGGGGGTTTCCAACCATCAACCACCAATTACTCAAGTAATCACACATGCAACACAATCCTCATTCAAAACACAAGACCCCTTTTTATTTTCATGAAAGCCGAACTCAAAAATCACCAAACTCAACTTTGATCTTTCCCAAAAACTTTAAAATGGCAACTTGCATGAATGAATACAAGTGGATATCTCTATTTCTCACACAATTAGGGTTCTATACCCGAAAATGAGTGAAGAACAAGTGAAAGAGAGTGAAGAAAGAGAGAGTACCGAGAGGGAGAGAAAAACCCGAGAGAGAGAGAGAGAAAAGAAATGAGAGAAAGAGAGAATGAAGAGGAGGGCTCGGGAAGAAAAGAAAAGAGAAGGAGGTGGGGTGATATTATATTACCAAGGGAGGGTAATATGGTAATTTAGTTATTGCTTAATTTGACTCTCTTTTTATCCTTAAAAGAAATTAGAATTAATCTGCAAAGGCTTCTCTCGGAACGATGAAATTGCTTTGAATAAAAATCTTTATCACGTAGATCTCGAAATTAGCTTTCCAACCATTACTCATAATGAATTTTTGAGCGAACGGTTGATTTTATATGAATTTTGCAAACTCGCTTTAATAAATACATTTTCCATATAAAATTAATTTAAAAATGCAAAGATCCACAATTAAATTCACTTATCATTTTTAAAAAGTCTTTAAGACCTCTACGAAGATAACAGAACAAATCTCATGTTTTTATCCATCTCAGATGATTTTATAAAAATGCACGAAGGTTAAATAAACCCTTATTTAAATCAAGTAATTCCTTTTAATCCAAAAAAAATGTCACAGAGCACACAGTCATGCACACAGGCAAGCAATCACACATATATTATCATATAATGACTCAGGTCTGATTATAAAATATATCACTCTTAAATCTTTATCCTCTTTTACGCGTACCGGGTCACGTTCAGCCTGATGGCCCGACGCTCAGCGTTTCGAATACGCTTCTCATTACCTTTGCCAATTAACACGTCTCTTAAGACAAAATACTTTATTCATTCACTTCACATATTCACATTTTATATTATTTAATTTCCATATTAGGACGGGTTCCGTTCTACCTGACGGCCCGACACCACAGCTCGACTTCTAAGCTGACTCTTTAAATTGGAACGTTTTTATCCACGCTCCTCAGATATGACAAATAATTACCACTTAATCACGTAATTATAATCTCATCACATAACACGCACTTTACTTTCTTAATTACGATGCAAAATTCTCGGTCGTTACAATCTACCCTCCTTAAAAGGATTCTCTCCCCAGAATCTAATCTAAGCAAACAGATGGGGATACTTTTCTTTCATTTCGCTTTCTAATTCACAAGTCAATTCCTCGACTAGTGGATTTCTCCACAATACTCTAACTAGAGGTACAACTTTGTTTCTAAGTGTCCTTTCTTTTCGATCCAAAATTCGCACTGGTTGGATTTCTACTGGTTCCAACTCGATCGCATGGCTCGCATCGGCTTTATACTTCTTCAGGAGAGATACATGAAATACATTGTGCAGATGTTGCATTTACGGCGGCAGCGCCAATTCATATGCCACTTTCCCAACTTGTCGCAATACTTCAAATGGTCCAATGTACCTTGGACTTAGCTTTCCTTTCTTTCCAAATCGAGTTAAACCTTTCCAAGGAGATATCTTCAATAAGACTTTGTCTCCAGTTTCAAATTGCACATCTTTCCGCTCTCGATTCGCGTACTTTTCCTGTCGGTCTTGAGGTGCAATTAATCTCTTTCGTATCAGTTCAACTTTTTCCTTTGTTTGTTGCACTAGCTCGGGGCCAATTAACTTGCACTAACCAACTTCGTCTCAATAAGTAGGGGATCTACACTTCCTTCCATACAACGCTTCATAAGGCGGCATGCCAATACTTGCGTGATAACTGTTGTTTTAGGAAAATTCAATTAAGGGCAAATGATCGTCCCAATTTCCTTTGAAATCTATTGCGCAGGTTCGCAACATATCCTCAATTGTCTGGATTGTCCTTTCACTTTGTCCATCTGTCTGCGGATGATATGCCGTACTCATTTTCAATTTCGTTCCCAATTGATCATGGAATTGTCGCCAAAAATCTCAAATTAAACCTTAGATCTCTATCAGACAAGATAGATACAGGAACTCCATGACGCATCATGATTTCATCCAGATACATTTTGATCAGCTTCTCTAATAAAAACCTTTCATTTATCGGCAAGAAATGTGCTGACTTTGTCAGTCGATCAATTACCACCCAAATCACATCATGATTAGACTTGGTTTTAGGTAATCCCACCACGAAATCCATTGCGATATGTTCCCATTTCCATTCGGGTATGTATAGTGGCTGAAGCAATCCACTTGGCCTTTGATGTTCCGCTTTAACTCTTTGGCACGTGTAACATTTGCTTATCCATTCCGCAATTTCTTTTTTCATGTTTGGCCACCAAAAATTTTCTTTCAAATCCTGGTACATCTTCGTACTCCCAGGGTGAATTGAAAATCTCGAGTTATGCACTTCTTACAAAATCTCGTGCTTTAGCTCCACAACATCAGGTATCCAAATACGTGAGTTAACACGATATATCCCTTTTCCATCCTTTTAAGCTTTAATTTCTTCTCCCATCAGCTTATTCCGTTCACGATTCATCACTTGCTCTTGACAGCATCTAATCTTTTCCAAAATTTCAGGTTGAAACCGTATTGCATAAATGGCTTCACCTCCACATTCTGGAGTCTGCACCACTATCTCCATCTTTTCAAAGTCCTTGAATAATACTTCTGATGACGTTAACATATTCAACTTTTCCTTTCGACTTAAAGCATCAGCTACCACATTTGCCTTTCCAGGATGATAGTTTATCGCACAATCATAATCTTTGATTAATTCCAACCACCTTCTTTGTCGCATATTTAGTTCTTTCTGAGTAAAGATATACTTTAAGCTCTTATGATCTGTATAAATCTCGCACTTTTCTCCGTACGAATAATGCCTCCAAATTTTAAGGGCAAATAAATTGCTACCAATTCCAAATCATGCGTTGGATACTTTTGCTCATGCGGTTTGAGTTGCCTTGACGCGTATGCTATTACCTTCCCGTGTTGCATTAACACGCATCCAAGTCCTTTATAGGAAGCATCACTGAATATCACAAATTCTCCTTTATCATCTGGTAATACCAACACAGGGGCGGTTACCAACCTCTTCTTTAATTCTTGAAAACTTTCCTCACACTTTTCTGTCCAAACAAACTTCTCATTCTTTCTCGTCAACTTTGTCAATGGAACGACAATCTTTGAGAAATCTTGCACAAATCTTCTATAGTATCCGACTAATCCCAGAAAACTTCTGACTTCCGTCGGAGTCTTGGGTCTTTCCCAATTCATCACAGCTTTTATCTTGGCTGGATCCACTTTAATTCCTTCTTTATTAACTACATGACCAAGAAATTGCACTTCTTTTAGCCAAAATTCACACTTTTAAAACTTTGCATACAGCTTCTCTTTTTGCAGAATTTCCAAGGAAATCCTCAAATGCTCCTTATGATCTTCCTCTGATTCGGAATAAATTAGTATATCGTCAATAAACACAATCACGAACTTGTCCAAATACTGCTTGAACACTCTGTTCATAAGATCCATAAATGCAGTTGGCGCATTCGTCAAGCCAAATGCCATCACCAAAAACTCATAGTGTCCGTATCTCGTTCGGAACGCTGTCTTGGGTATATCTTCCGCTTTGATCTTTAATTGATGATACCCAGATCTTAAATCAATCTTTGAGAAACACGAAGCTCCTTTCAATTAGTCAAACAAGTCATCGATCCACGGTAGAGGGTACTTATTCTTGATTGTCAACTTATTCAATTCACGGTAATCGATACATAATCGCATACTTCCATCCTTCTTCTTTACAAACAACATCGGTGCGCCCCACGGGGATACACTCGGTCGGATTACTCCTTTGTCCAACAACTCTTGCAACTGAGTTGCCAATTCCTTCATTTCAACCGGCGCCATGCGATAGGGAGCTTTCGACACTGGTTCCGTACTAGGAGCCAATTCAATTGTAAACTCGATTTCTCTGTCTGGAGGTAGTCCAGGCAATTCATCAGGAAACACGTCCGGAAAATCTCTTACTACCGGAATATCGTCGATCCTTACAGATTCTTTCTCCACGTCCACGATATGAGCCAAATAAACTTCGCATCCTTGACACATTAATCTTCTTGCCTCAATAACCGTTAGAAATTTCTTCTCTTGCCTCTTTCCTTTAAATATCACTTCCTCACCATCCTTGGTTTTTAACTTCACTTTCTTACTTTTACACTCTATTTGCGCCTCGTGGTTTGACAACCAATCCATTCCTAGAATAACTTCAAATTCTCCTAACTTAAAAGGGATTAAGTCAGCAGAAAAGTGCCGACCTTCTATAGACACATCACAGTCGGGACAAATCTTATTAACAACAACTTTCTCTTGATTAGCTACCTCTATAATCAACTTAGGCTCTAGAGGGTACGCAACACAATTTAACTTATCAAGAATGCTTTCAGAAATAAAAGATCTGGTTGCTCCAGAATCCATCAAAACTTTTACTTCTACTGAGTTTATAACAAGCATACCTGCTACCACATCCACATCTTGCACCGCATCTTTCATTGACATGTTAAAGGTCCTAGCTCTAGGTTGAGCTGATGATGCTGGGAGAGACGGCGGTCCAGCAATTCTGAGAACATTAGCCTTCTGCACAGGCTCCTTGCAATTTCTAACCATATGGCCTACCTTGCCACACTTGAAACAAGCCAAATCAGGCTTCCTTACTTCATTTGAACATTCTGAAGAATAATGCCCCTTCTGGTTGCACTTAAAACATGTTATATCCATTTTATTACACCTCCCCGGGTGTCTCTTTTCACAGTTCCTGCATTCTTGCATCTGGGGTCTGCTTTCCTTTCCCGATTATCCAGCTTTCTGGAAACGGTTCTTCTGAGCTCCATTCCTGGGTCTAAACTTCTGGAACTTTTTGTTCTGACCTCCACCATTCTTCCCAAACTTTCCTCTGAACTTTGAACTTCCTTGCTCTTGCTCAGAGCTTTCAAACTTCCTCTTTCTTCCTTCATTTTCTCTTCGAGCAGCTTCCCGCTCACCTTCCACTATCATTGCCTTCTGAACCAAAGTAGCATAGCTCTTGATCTCCAACATTGCTATTTGACTCCTAATCCACGGCTTAAGTCCCTGCTGGAACCTCTTAGCCTTCTTTGCTTCAGTATTCATGTACTCTGGCACGAACCTTGCTAACTCCGAAAACTTCACCTCATATTCTGCTACCGACATTTCCTCCTGTCTAAGATCCAAAAATTTCATCTCCAACTGATCTTGCATATAACTTGGCAAATATTTTTCCAGAAACATCTCAGTGAACTTCTCCCAAGATAAGTCTTTGCCTTCCAACAACGCCTTAGAAGACTCCCACCAGAAACTTGCTTCATCCCTCAAATAATAACTTACGTACTGAGCTTTCTTATCGTCCTTAACTTCGGCTAACTCAAAAGCTTTTTCCATCTCTCTCAACCACGACTGTGCTTTAATCGGATCTGGCAAACCTAAGAACTCTGGAGGATGAACAGATTGAAAGTGCTTGAAATTTCCAACTTTTGGGGCCACAGGTTGTTGCAAAAGCTGAACAAGTCTGCTCATCAAAGTGGTTTCTGGGTTTATTTCTGGGTCTTGGGTGGGAATTTCTTCTTCTTGGTGATCTGGTGAGTTGGCCATTTCTTACAAACCTGATTGAGCAATTATTTAGCAATACGATAGCATGGCATATATATAACAACAATTTTTATGAAATCTCTTTTGTGGGTTTTAAGTTTTACCCAATTTGCACATGAAATCCTATTACTACATAATTCTCATATCGGTGTTGTTTTATCATGGCACGGAATAGGGTTTTACGATCTTTGGACATGGTTGTACGAAAACATGGTTGTATTTAAAACATGGCATTGAGAACAGTTCATGAAATAATCAAGGTGCACAAAGGAAAACAAGATAATAGATTTATTTATTCAGAGGTTACATAGGAAATATTCTGGATTTTAGGGTTCTGAAATAAGATACAATAAATAGCAGGGTTAAATAGAGGAAAAATTGGAAAACATTCCCCTATCTACCCCTAACTTCCAACTACTACTACTACTGCACTGGTCTGAAATACAACAAGATAAATGAAAAAGGGATCCCGGCATCTGACCAAGTATCCCAAAGCCTACCGGCGCTGAAAAACAACAACAACAATCTACGGGCTCAACCAACAGTCCCGTCTAAACATCTAGGATCTCTCTCAACACAACCAACATCCAGCGAATGATCTTATGCAGCCTCCAGGCCTCAGTATCAGCATCACTAGTGGATGGTCCCTCATCCAATCTCCTCCTAGCAACCTGCTCCACCATCTTCACTCGAACTCGCCACTCATCATCCATAACAGAAGCACACTGCCTAGACTCCCTGGTTAGTCTATCCACCAAAGCTCCTAACTCAGGAATGCGGGAGTACACAAAGTCTCGATCCTGGGCTAACTTGCCACCAATACTGACAGGAACAGTCTTAGGCATTTCCGACTCTGGCTCAGGGGTAGGGATCTCTGAATCAGGCCTCAAGGGTGAAATCTGCATGGGGATCTCACTACTCTCAGAAGGGTCCTCCTTTGGGTCTGAACTAACATATACAGGCTCCTCTGGAGAGGGTGGAATAGGGTGTACAGGGGTACCAGTCAAGCTAATCTTTGAGTCTGAGTCACTACCACTACTAGGATCCTGAGAGAAAACATAAAACAGCAACCAAGAAACAATGTTAGGGTCAAATAAAGCTTCCAGCTAACTCACACCCTAACTTTAGTTTCTACTTTACCAATCAAACACTTTCCTTAGACTATACCTAATAGTCTAACTCAACTCTACATGAGTCGAACTCTCTCGCGATATAGATATATTCCCAAAATACCCCTTTTTTTATTTAAACCTAACTTGTCTCAGGGACTAGATCCTGTACCTCTGATACCAACTTGTGACGCCCTCAATCTCGGGGTTAGGAAATGAGGACTCACACTCCTCTATTCTAATAATAAAATATGCATAAACCCCGATTAGCTACTAACAGGATCAACAGGATAAAGTATGAGACAAGATTACAACTACCAATCACAGAATATAACTTACAAACCCAAAATATTATTAAATGATCAATATCGATTCCGGCTGGGAACCGACAGATAACCCATTCACAACCAAACATTTACGTGCATACTATCACTTATATCAATCGACTTAATTCCCTTTTCTTTTATTCCTTAATTCGAATCAAAACAACAATCCAATCAAGCAAAATCAAAGATTTTCACATATAACACTCAATCATTCTTTCAATTACCAAAATCAAGTTTTGACCTTTATTTCTTATGGCCTATTCGGCCTTACTACAAATACCTACCATAGAACCAATCAAATATTCACTTTAATTCATATAAACAAGTATCTCGTTTAACAACCTTTAAAGAACCACTCTTCTTTCTTGTATTCATAAAAATTCGAACCATAATACTACATACATGCTCACATGCAATTCAATTTCAACTTAGCACGATATCAAACACTTTATCTTTACCACGTAAGCCAACTCAGTTCCTTAACACAATTGATTTTTTTTCTCTAAATTACAACATACATCCATTCATTCATCAAATTAATCTATTTTAATTCAATTTCATTCGGCAATAACTCAAATTCACATCTCAAGGACAAACCATTGACATGCACATCTTGATCCTTTGTAAAACTAACATGCAATCACTTTTAGGCTATTCATACTTAGCGTTTACCTAGATCATCTCACAAAAATCAATTCCCTTTCTTATTAACATAAAAATTCGAACCTAACTTAGCATGCATCAATAATTTCATTCCTTTTTCAAGCTAATAACAATCTATTATTACTTTAATCAAGTTTACTTAAATCAAACAACTTTAAAGATTAAGTCCATTCGGCCTTTTTCAAAAACAAGACATGCAACTTGATATTCTTACTCCTTGAATCACAAATCATCCTGTTTCTTAACATCAAATCATTAAATCATGCAATCAACCACAATCAACTTGATTTCTTTAAAATTATAATGGCCCTTTGGCCTTTTTCAACAAAATGCCATGCAACTAGCAAAAACCAACATGCAAGTTCAAAAATCAAGAATTGAGTTTAATCTAAACCAAAAGTACTTGATCAATAATAATTTGAACACTCATTCTTTAAACCGAAACTTTATAACAAATTCTCGAACCACAACTCAACATGCAATCATATTTAACATACACACCTTCAAATCACAATCAAATCCTAATTCAAATCGATACTATAAACATTCATCAAATCATTTGAGTGTAACAACATTTTTAAACCAAGATCAACATTCGGATTCTCTAAAAAAAACAAACATGCAACACTCGAAACCAAGTTTTTGAATTATTAGAGCTCAGTCAAAGCATCATAGCTCACCACCGGTTCACCGGAGTTCATCACCGGTGGCGGTGGCATGTCGGTGGTGCCCCCATTCGGGGGTTTCCAACCATCAACCACCAATTACTCAAGTAATCACACATGCAACACAAGACCCCTTTTTATTTTCATGAAAGCCGAACTCAAAAATCACCAAACTCAACTTTGATCTTTCCCAAAAACCTTAAAATGGCAACATGCATGAATGAATACAAGTGGATATCTCTATTTCTCACACAATTAGGGTTCTATACCCGAAAATGAGTGAAGAACAAGTGAAAAAGAGTGAAGAAAGAGAGAGTACCGAGAGGGAGAGAAAAACCCGAGAGAGAGAGAGAAAAGAAATGAGAGAAAAAGAGAATGAAGAGGAGGGCTCGGGCAGAAAAGAAAAGAGAAGGAGGTGGGGTGATTTTATATTACCAAGGGAGGGTAATATGGTAATTTGGTTATTGCTTAATTTGACTCTCTTTTTATCCTTAAAAGAAATTAGAATTAATCTGCAAAGGCTTGTCTCGGAACGATGAAATTGCTTTGAATAAAAATCTTTATCACGTAGATCTCGAAATTAGCTTTCCAACCATTACTCATAATGAATTTTTGAGCGAACGGTTGATTTTATATGAATTTTGCAAACTCGCTTTAATAAATACATTTTCCACATAATTTTAATTTAAAAATGCAAAGATCCACAATTAAATTCACTGATCATTTTTAAAAAGTCTTTAAGACCTCTACGAAGATAACAGAAGAAATCTCATATTTTTATCCATCTCAGATGATTTTATAAAAATGCACGAAGGTTAAATAAACCCTTATTTAAATCAAGTAATTCCTTTTAATCCAAAAAAAATGTCACAGAGCACACAGTCATGCACACAGGCAAGCAATCACACATATATGATCATATAACGACTCAGGTCTGATTATAAAATATATCACTCTTAAATCTTTATCCTCTTTTACGCGTACCGGGTCACGTTCAGCCTGACGGCCCGACGCTCAGCGTTTCGAATACGCTTCTCATTACCTTTGCCAATTAACACGTCTCTTAAGACGAAATACTTTATTCATTCACTTCACATATAATTCACATTTTATATTATTTAATTTCCATATTAGGACGGGTTCCGTTCTACCTAACGGCCCGACACCACAGCTTGACTTCTAAGCTGACTCTTTAAATTGGAACGTTTTTATCCACGCTCCTCAGATATGACAAATAATTACCACTTAATCACGTAATTATAATCTCATCACATAACACGCACTTTACTTTCTTAATTACGACACAAAATTCTCGGTCGTTACATGTAACCAGGCGCTGAGACCAAGACCGCAGTACAAATTGTAATGATTTGGATAATTATCCCAAAAACCGGTATCGTTTGGATCAGTTTTTATAAATAAACGTACCATTATATATCCGGAATGATCCAACGGGATACTAATTTTTCATAATTATAAATAGCATTTACCGTATTTTATTTCGTACCGAAAATCATTTACAAACAGTAATTATATAGTTTTTACAGAGAAAATTCATATATTTATAAACCTTTCTGAAAATCAAACCAACAAATCGAGGTGTTAGTGATCTCTGTTTGGAAAGCTCGAGTAACCAAATTGAAGGTCTTGAGGAGTACTTTCAGAATCTGTGATCCATACACCTGCAGAAATCAAGGTTATTTTTCTATAATGTTTTATTATTTTTGAATTATTTTAATTAAAAATATGAATTTTTGTTTGGATGATTGTTTGAATGATTTGATGATTGCATGTTGTAGAGCTTGTTTTCCTGATGATTTTGATATATTATATGACTGATTTGGAGTGCAATAACATGTTCAAAATTGAGTTTGATTTTCGAATTTTGAAATTAGGGTTTATAACCCGTATGAATGTTCTTAATTGAAATTTAGGGCTTTTTGATCTAGGGGTTATTAGCTGTTGATATATAGTGGGTTGTGTTCCTTATAAAATGTGCAATCGATTGATATATAGCTCGTTAACAGAGGATTCGTGAATCGAAGGGAGTTGTGATTTTAAGTTCACGTCGAGTTCACCGGAAACTGGCGAACTTCTCGGCCAAATTCCGGCCAACTCGGGGATGGGTTGTGTGATTTGAAGGCATGGTTGGAATCCTGGTGTGGTTTAGATCATATCTGGAGGTGGTGGTGGCCTGAGCATCCCTGAATCATCTTCTCCGGCGAGACAGGGCATTTTCCGGAGACCCCCTGTAAAAATTACAGTTTAATACCTAAACTTTTGGGGACGACGTAGTTTGGTCCTTAAAGTTTCCAGAGTTTGCAGAAATTGGATTCCTGTTTTAAAAATGTTTAAAAATCATATTTTCTATTTATTTTAATTATAAAAATTCATTTTTTTAATTTCTGAAAATTCCAAAAATTATTTTTTTAATTCCAAAATTTATTTTTAATTCAAAAATAAATCTGAATTAATTAGTTAATTAATTTTAGTTGATAATTAATTGATTAATTGGTCAATTAATTCGAAAATTAATTGATTAATTGATTTAATTAATTATTAATTGATTTTAATTAATTATTTAATTAGATTTAATTATTTAAAAATGATTTAAAAATTCCGAAAAATAGTTTTGAGCTTTAAAATATTATTTTAAATTGTTTTCAAGGCTCGATAATTATTATAAAATTGTTTATTGCTTTAAAATTTATCCAACGACCCGTTTTAATTCCAAAAAATATTTTAAAAATCATTTTAAATACCCGAAAACCTGTTTACAACCCGAGACTCCTTTATAAATAATATATCATTGATTGTTTGACGTGTTACGTGTTATATGTGACTTGTTGATTAATTATCAGTCTATATATTCGGTGTTTACTTGTTTATTGCGTAACTTTCAATCCGTTAATCGCGTTTGGGTAAAACGAAGGGTAGATAGAAGTGTGTATCGAATAGAATCGTATGAGTTGAATATTGATAGATGCTTATGATATGTGAGCAGAAGAGGCAAGGCGTAGGAAAGGCAAAATAGATAGTCAAGGAATAGACGGTTGTAATTGGGAGTTAGTGCAGTATAGCAAGGTAGTACCAGGCAAGTGTTCTGAACTTTCTCGAGATATATTATAGTTGATCGATAGTCATGTTTTATATTGCAAGTGCTTTGAAGCACTGAACCCTAAACACTGATTACAGTTATCGATCTTGAGCCGTAAACCTTATTCTTTCTAAACCATTCATTGTTGTATACCCAAATATGAACCATAAATATACGATATTACTACACAAATACATACAAACTAAATACCAAAAACTGAACCATCACTTACATATTCAAACCATTGTACCTTATGCTTTGAGAGACCAAATCCTTGAAACCTTGAAACGTTGATTCCTTTGTTATCCAATTCTTTCATTACTTAACAGCCAAGCTTTGAAATTGCCACATTAATCCTTTGTGATGATTGAAACCATTTTACTATCACACATCCATTACTATTTATGATTCTATTTATTGCTTTACATTGTTTATTCTGTTATCATGTTAGAATTGGATTGTTTTTATAAAATTGTGGACCAGATTCATGGTCAGACCATATTAATGGTCAAGTTAGGCCAATGTGTGCCTTGGATCCAGTAGTTAGAGCAGTGATGTATGCTTTGCTCGGGGTTAGTGCGTGACTGATCAGCAGCCTAACCTTGGTTTTTAAAATAAAAATATAATATCCAATTCTAAATCATAATTCATTGTTCACTTGATATCATAACCCTTTCCACTTGAAGATCATTATTCTCAGTCTGGTGATTGAGACTTGCTGAGCTAGTTAGCTCATTTGTGTGATGTTGTGTATGTTCTTTTCCAGTTAATAAGGAACCAATTGGTAGCGAGGATCCCCAATCCAGTGCGAGAGCTAGGGGTCCAGGTTGATCGAGTTAAGCTAACAGGCATCTTTTTAGATAATTTAAGTTTGTAAAAATTTGTAATAATGTTTAATACTCAGTTCTGAGTTTGAATAGTTGGGATTTAGACATTTATAATATAAACTGTGTGTATGGCTTGTGTACATACTTTAACCTATTGTGGTTCATGGTAGTTGGTAAGTAGGGTCACTGCATATTATTATTATCTTTATTATTGTTATAAGCAGGTTATAAATAAGGTGTGTGTGTGGACCCCAAACTTCTGACCCGGGTTTGGAGGGCGCCACAGTATGTGTGTGCAATAAGCTAAATATCAGACAATGAGTAAAGTCTGATTCACTTCAGTACATCTTAGAAATAAGGCATAACTAAGAACTTTTCTCAAAATATGTCATTATTCTGAAGTCTACTATAGAATGAGTTCATGCATGAGTCCACCTCAACTGTTTTGTGCTCATTTTATGCATCTTTTGAAATTCCTTTATACAGTGGCTTCTCAGTGTAAGTGAGTCACGACTGCTTATCAGATTTTATGTTGTTATCAGAGTATTTCTACAGTAATCAGAGAATGTGAAAAATCACCAAGAAAATTTTATTTTGCTTTTCTAATGCATATTACTTAATACCAGCAATGTACTTGGGTCTTCCCTTCCACATTTTTACTCTAGATCTCAAAGGAGTACCTGATATTTATTTATTTTCTTTTCTTTTTCTTTTGATAAGTGAGGCTTATCAGCACTTAGTACATCCATCAGATTTACTAACATCAGAACTTAACAGATAAGAAGCACTATTCTAGTTTTTGACTTAGTAATAAGATACACAAAGTAAACTTTAACCAAGCTCAATATCAGAATTTGCTTGTGTTAAAAGATTTCCACATAAACAATTACTTCAAACATAGGATTATTAGTATATTAAAGACTACTAGGTCAGCATCTAACACAGTTATCCTCATTGGATTGAATAGTCACAGAAACATTCATATCACTATCAGAGTTTAGAAATTCACATCAGACAACAATCAACACTTAAAGAAATTTCAATTTAAGCACAGACTACATAAAGATTGTAATATATGTTAATACTGATCATGAGGTCTAATGTATCAGAATATAAACTAGGCAGATTTAGAGAAAGAACCTGAAACCATTCCAAGTTCATTTACCAATCTTGTACAAGTAGCTTCACACAGTGGTTTTGTGAAGATATCTGCTAGTTGTTGATCTGTTGGAACAAAATGCAATTCCACTGTACCTTCTATCACTTGCTTCCTTATGAAGTGGTACCTAATGCTGATGTGCTTTGTCATTGAGTGTTGAACTGGATTACCTATCATAGCAATAGCACTTTGATTATCACAGTAAATAGGGATTTTAGAATATGTTAACCCATAATCCAGTAACTGATTCTTCATCCAAAGAATATGTGCACAACAGCTTCCTGCAGCAATGTATTCTGCTTCTGCAGTTGATGTGGAAATTAACTTTTGTTTCTTGCTAGACCAAGAAACCAATCTGCCTCCAAGAAATTGGCAGCTTCCACTTGTGCTTTTCCTGTCAATTTTGCATCCTCCAAAATCTGCATCTGAGTAACCTATTAGCTTAAAGTCTGATACCCTAGGATACCACAATCTTGGATCAGCTGTACCCTTAAGGTACTTGAAAATTCTTTTTACAACTGTTAAGTGAGGTTCTCTTGGATCTGCTTGAAAGCTTGCACAAAGACAGGTAGCATACATGATATCAGGTCTACTTGCAGTTAGATAGAGTAGTGAGCCAATCATACCTCTGTAATCAGTAATATCTACTGATATACCAGTATCCTTATCCAATTTTGTTGCAGTGGCCATAGGAGTGGATGCACTTGAACAATCTTGCATTCCAAATTTCTTCAACAAATTTCTGGTGTACTTAGATTGACAAATAAAAGTTCCTTCTTCATTCTGCTTGACTTGAAGGCCAAGAAAATAGCTAAGTTCTCCCATCATACTCATTTGATATCTTGACTGTATTAGCTTGGCAAACCTTTTACACAGTTTGTTATTTGTAGAACCAAAAATGATATCATCAACATATATCTGCACCAAAAGTAAGTCCTTTCCATGGTTGAGATAGAATAAAGTTTTGTCAATTGTCCCTCTATTAAATCCACTTTCCAGAAGAAACTGAGCTAATGTCTCATACCATACTCTTGGAGCTTGCTTAAGGCCATAAAGTGCTTTATCAAGTCTGTAGACATGATGAGGAAATTTTGAATCTACAAAACCTGGAGGTTGTTCAACATATACTTTCTTCCAATTCTCTATTAAGAAAAGCACTTTTTACATCCATTTGAAAGACTATAAACTTTTTGTGAGCAACATAAGCAAAAAATATCCTTATGGCTTCCAATCTCGAAACTGGTGCAAATGTTTCATCATAATCAATTCCCTCCTATTGAGAGTATCCTTTTCAACCAGCCTTGCTTTATTCCTTGTAATTATGCCATCACTATCAGTTTTGTTTCTGAACACCCACTTTGTACCAACAACAGATCTGTTCTTTGGTCTTGGCACTAGGGTCCAGACTTTATTTCTTTCAAATTCATTTAACTCTTCCTGCATTACTTGCACCCAATCAGAATCTTGAAGAGCTTCTTCCACTTTCTTTGGTTCAGTCTGAGAAAGAAAAGAATGATAGAGACATTCATTTGATGTTGTTGTTCTAGTTCTAATACCTGCTTCAGGATCTCCAATAATCAAGTCAGGTGTATGTGCTTTAGTCCACTTCCTTGCAGATGGAAGGTTATCTTTAGAGTTGGATGCTCCCCCATGATCCATGTTGTCTCCATCAACATTTTCTGATGCTCCCCCTGAAATTATGCTCTCTGAGTTGGATCCTTCAGAATTTGAGTTTCCAGAATTATCAGAACTTGACCCATCAGAACTTGATGAATCAGAACTTGAAGAGCCTGTTCTAGATTCTGATGCTTTTTGAGATGTGGTTGTATTTTCAATATGCTCCCCCTGTACAAGTGCATCTTGCTTTTGCGTAGTCACCATATCAGAGTTTAATCCATCAGAATATGCAGTATCAGGATTTAGACTATCAGGATTTAGAGAATCAGAATTTAAAACTTCATTCTCAAATCTCAGCTGATCATGATCATTGAAATCTTCAAGTCCAGTAATCTTCTAATCATCAAAAGAGACATTGATAGATTCCATGACAACCCTTGTTCTTAAATTGTAGACTCTAAAGGCTTTTGTGGAAAGTGAATATCCAACAAAAATTCCTTCATCAGCTTTTAGATCAAATTTGGATAGCTGTTCAGGATGAGTCCTAAGAACAAAACATTTGCATCCAAATACATGAAAGTACTTCAGATTTGGCTTCTTTTTCTTCACCATCTCATATGGTGTCATTCCATGCTTGTGTATAAGTGTTGCATTCTGAGTAAAACAAGTAGTCTACACAGCTTCAACCCAAAAGTAGGTTGGTAACTTTGCTTCATCAAGCATAGTTCGTGCAGCTTCAATAAGAGTTCTATTCTTCCTTTTAACAACTCCATTTTGATGTGGAGTTCTAGGAGCAGAGAATTCCTGCTTTATTCCATGGTCTTTGCAGAACTCTTTCATAATCAAATTCTTGAACTCAGTGTCATTATCAATTCTTATGATTTTCATAGAGTCTTTGACCAATTTATCCAGTTGTTTGACATGATCAATCAAGATATATGCAGTTTCACTTTTTGTGTGCAAGAAATACACCCATTTATATCTGGTAAACGCATCTACTATGACCATATCATATATTTTCTTTGCAATAGACATGACATTCATTGGACCAAATAGATCAACATGTAGTAGGTTATAAGGCTCAAGAATTGAAGATTCAGTCTTGCTCTTGAATGAAGATTTTCTTTGTTTTGCCTTTTGACATGAATCACAAAGGCCATCAGGAGCAAATACTGATTTTGGCAGTCCTCTCACAAGATCTTTCTTGACTAGTTCATTTATATTATTGAAATTTAAATGAGAGAGTTTCTTGTGCCAATCCCAGCTTTCTTCAATTGATGCTCTACTTAACAGACAGATTGCAGAACCATCAAAACTTGTTGAAAGCTTAGCTTCATAAATGTTACCATGCCTGTATCCCTTTAGAAAAACTTTACCTGTAGGTTTGCTTACAACTTCACAGTGTTCTTCAAAGAAATCCACATGATAACCTCTGTCACAGATTTGACTAACACTCAGCAAATTATGTTTTAAGTCCTGAGACTAGAGCTACTTTTTCAATGATGACATTCCCAGGATTGATATTGCCATATCCCAGAGTTTTTCCCATATTGCCATCTCCATAAGAAACACCTGGGCCAGCTTTCTCCATAAAGTCTGATAGCAAGGCTTTATTTCCAGTCATATGTCCTGAACATCCACTGTCCAAAACTAGGATGTTCTTCATGTTGCCCTGCAATCACAAAGACCACTAATGATTAGTTTTAAGGACCCAGACTTGCTTGGATCCTTTGGCCTTATTAAGTTTGTTAACTTTTGCAGCGGATTTAGTATCAGAGTTTATGTTAACAGTTTTCTTATCAGAATTTATAATATCAGACTTTGCATCAGAACTTACACTAGAAGGAATAATGTTAACTTTCTGTAAAGAAGGTTTTATTTGATAATAATCATAGTACAAACTATGATATTCCTTACAAGTATAAATAGAATGCCATAAACTACCACAATGAAAATAAGGATTTTGTGGCCTACATCTAACAGACTGACTCTTAACTCCTGATTTTGAAGGTAAGGAGTTTATGTTCTTATTCTTCCTGCAAAAAGAAGCCAAATGGTTAGAATTTCCACAGTTATAACATTTCTTTCTAGGAGCATTAGGAACAGGCTTATAATCATTGCTTTTATTCACACCTTCCTTTCCATTCCTATTTTTCATAGGTGGTTTTACCTTGTTTAAATTCTTAACATCTTTCAGCTTATGCTTAAGCTGCTTCTTTGTCATTAAGCCTATGTTAACTTCAGTTGGCTTATCCTGTTTTGGTTTGTCAGAAGTAAATTTCTCTTTAACTTCTGATTTATCAATATCAGACTTTACAGCTACAAACTTAACAGGATTTACCTTTGGCTTTTGTTTAACAACTATAAGCTCAATTTCTACAGTTCCTTTATTATTCTTATCATCTCCATAACCTAAGCCCTCTTTCCAGTTTCCACTAATTAAAAAATTCTGAGTTGTTCTGCCAGAGTTAGTCCAAGTCCTGATAATCTCTCTTTCCTTTTCTAACTCAGTTTGTAGAGATTCATTCATTTTAAGCACTTCATCTCTAACATAGAAAGCATCATCTCTATCTTTCTGAGTTTGATGGAACATAATTAACTCTTTTTCTAAATAATCATTCCTCTTTTTATAAGCAAGATTTTCAGAAGTTAATCTTTCACATGTTAATGTTTGATCTCTATAACTAATGAACATGGTTTTAAGATATCTTCTCAACTCAGTAATATCATCAGTATGAAAAGCATAAGTTGTTTGAGGTACCTTTAACTCAGCAGCTTCAGAACTGCTATTAGCATTTGCCATCAAAGCATAGTTCACGTCACTTTCAGAATCTGAAGTGTTTGTCCAACTTTTCTTCTTTGTGACAAGTGCCTTGCCTTTGTCACTCTTCACTTTCTTGCAATCAGGAGATATGTGGTCTTTCTCACCACAGTTGTATCATTTGACATTTGAGTAATCTCCTCTGTCAGACTTTCCTCCTTTGCCTTCAGATTTTCTGAAACCTTTTTTATCAGAACTTGCACCTTTCCTGGAAAACTTCTTTCCCCTTCTGAATTTTCTTTATGCAATCTTTGTGATTCCTTTCACCATAAGAGCACACAGCTTCATCATCTCTTCATCAGGGTCCATCTCAGATAGACTTTCAGTTTCTGAATCCTCATCACTATCAGGACTTGATGACTCAGAATCAGACTTTGTGATGAGAGCCTTTCCTTTTCCTTTCTTTGAGACAGCCACTTTAGGGGATTCCTCCTCAACCTTAAGAGCAATTGTCCTTGACTTTCTCCCATGCCTCTTGCTTCTTTGATCCATCTCAAGTTCATGAGTTTTGAGCATACCATAAATTTCATCAAGAGTAGTTTCATCAAGAGCATAGTTGTCTCTTATTGTAGTTGCCTTCAAATCCCAACTTTCAGGAAGAGCTAAAAGGAATTTAAGATTAGTATCTTCAAGATCATATTCCTTATCCACCAGTGATAGATCATTCAGGAGTTTGACAAATCTGTCATATAAACCAGTTAATGACTCATCAGGTTTTGAGTCAAAGTGCTCATACTCTTGAGTGAGTATAGTCCTCCTGCTTTTCTTAATTGAATCAGTTCCCTGGCATCTTGTCTCCAAGGCATCCCATATCTCCTTTGCAGTCTTGCAGTTAATTACCTTGTTTGACATGACATTATCAATGACACTATGCAGCAAATGTCTTACCTTTGCATCCTTTGCAATAGATGAGATATCTTCGGCTGTATATTCACTTTTCTCCTTTTGTACAGTCTGTGCTGGCTGATCTGCAACTACAACAGAGAGTTTGGTTGGCTTATGTGGTCCTTCATTAATTCTGTCAAGGTATTCTGGATCTGTAGCTTCTAGAAACATAGACATCCTCACCTTCCATATGGGATACTCAGAAGGTTTCAGTATGGGAACCCTAATAGTCTCATATCGATTATGGATTTGAGTCTTTGGAGTTTCTTCAGTTTTGGTGGGCTTGGTTGGAGTTTGTGTTTCTTCAGACATGATTGTTTTTGGATCTTTACTGTATGTATGTTAACAGATTGCTCTGATAGCACTTGTTATGTCACACACACTTTAGAAGGGGGTTGAATACAGTGTTTACTACAATCAAATCGAATATAAGAACTCAAGTAACAGAACACAGATTTTATTCAACACAATAAACTCTGTTACAAAGAACTGTTCTCTCTCAGTGATGAACAAATTATTACGAGAGCTGCTAGGGTTACAATGAATAATATTTTTGATTAAGATAACATATATAGTGTAAACCCTATGTCTGTGTTTATATACTACACAACTACAAGATAATCTTCTAATTGATATCGAATATAATTCTGCTTCCTAATATATATCAACTAGTTATCTTTTCTTCCAAGTATTCTATTCTTCATAGAATTCTTCTCCATGCATATCTCTTCTTATATTTATCTTGATCTTCTTTCCTTTCAATCAGCCATCTTCCTTATCTGAAAGTCTCCTTAAGTTCTGATATTATCTCCTGATAAATATCTTCTGATAACTTAAGTTTTGATATCTTAAGTCCTGACTTCCGTATAAGTACTGATTTCCAGTTAAGTCCTGATTTGTCCTGTTAAGTAAGATCTGAAAACTAAACACAAATCATCATTAGACATGACATCACAAATATATCTAGCATTCTCACATATTCAAAGTTGTCTTTCAAAATGTAACACTTGCTTCCAAACACATGAAGATGCTTTATAGTAGGCTTTCTCTTAGACATGATTGAGTAAGGTGATTTTCCATAAGCCTTGTTAATGAGATATCTGTTTTGAGTATAGCATGCAGTGTTGACAGCCTCTTCCCAGAAACTTGTTGGCATCTTGCAGCATTGTTCTAGCAGCTTCAACTAATGTTCTATTCTTTCTTTTAACTACTCCATTTTGATGAGGTGTTCTAGCAGCTGATAATTCTTGAACAATGCCTTTGCTTTTGCAGAATTCACTCAATGTTGCATTCCTGAATTCTGTTCCATTATCACTTCTCAATCTCTTTACATAATTATGATCTTCAGCATGTTTCTCCATTTTCTTGATGTGCTCAATTATGATGTGTAGAGTTCATCTTTAGAGTGCAGGAACTCTACCCAAGTGTATCTCAAGAAATCATCCACCATCATAAATGCATATTTGTTCCTTGAAATAGATAAGACAGTTACTGGGCCAAACAAATCGATGTGAATAAGTTACAATGGTGCACTTATAGAATTCATAGTTTTTGACTTGTGACTTGATCTTTTCGTTTTTCCTTTCTGACAAGCTTCACAAACTTCAACTTGATCAAACTCCACATTAGGCATGTCTCTTACTAACTCCTTTTTGACCAAGGTGTTAATTACCTTGAAATTCAAGTGAGACAACTTTTTATGCCATAGCTTGCTTTGTTCTTCCGATGCCTTGGTGTAGATGCAACAAATACCATCCTTATTTGTTGAGTCCAAGTCTGCAACAAACAAGCTTGCTTTTCTTGCTCCTTTCAGAGCAACTTCACCAGTTTTTTTGCGAATAAAAGTGCATTCTTCTTTGTTGAATAAAACTTTAAGCCTTTGTCTGCAAATTGGTTAACACTAAGAAGATTCACTTCAAGACCAGCTACCAGTGCTATATCTTTAATGAAAACATTTTCAGAAACAATCTTGCCATATCCTATTGTGAATCATTTGTTGTTATTTCCAAAGGTCACCAAAGGGCCAGCCTTATCCTTAAACTGTGATAGCAGGGCCTTATCACCTTTCATATATCTGGAACACCCGCTGTCTATTATTCATATGACCTTCTTTATTTTTTCCTTCACACATGAGTTTTAAGTGTGTTTAGCAACCCAAGCAGTGTTGGGAACTTTCTTCTTGTTAACTGATTTAGCAGAAGTAGTATGAGTTGTTTCAGATAAAATAGAATTCAATGTCTGTTGTGCATTTTCCCTATCTATTATAGACCCAATTTTTGTTTCTTTAAGGTCTACTCCCAGTTTGTGATAACTCTTCATCACTTTCAAGTTACAAGGGATGCAATCAAACTTGTCACAGAATGAGTAAGGATCATTTACATCTGCTTCATTGTATTTACAGGCTTCTTCAGCTGGCTTGCTAAAAAACTTTTTACAAAGGTGAGTTAGGTGATTCACAGAGCCACATTTATCACATTTCTTTCTTGGAGCATCTGCAACATAAGCAAAATTATTGTTTTTTTTATCCCGATTTTCCCATTTCTATTTTTCTTTTTCTTTCTTGCATCTTGCTTGATAATCAACTCTTCTTCACTGAAGTTAACCTCACATGCCTTGAACAGAGGTGAGTCAACCTTTTTAAGGATTGTTGGACCATTTTCATTCTCTGAATCTTTTCCTTTGTCACCTATATTTTTCTTCTTACTGTTGAAGGCATCATAATCAAGACCAATAGCAATATTTATACATGGCTTGTTTTTCTCATGGTATTTTCCAACTAACTCCGATGCATTCGTGAAGGACTTCAATTTAAGTTCATTCTTTTCCAGCTTCTCCCTTAGAACTGCTTCAATTTCACTTGCACACTTGAGCTTGTTCTTCAGATATGCATTTTCTTGTCTTACAACTTCAAGCTCTACCAACAACAATTCAGCTTCTTATTTCTCATTTTCAAGCTTCTCATTCACCTTTGTCAGTCTGCTAACTTTTTCATTAGCAGCAACCATACTTGTATGAATGTGAAATATTTATGTGCTCATCTTATCTACAGTTTCCTTATATTGACTCACATTTAAATCAATGATGGTAAGAGTTGGTACCTGTGATTTTGATGAGGATGACTCTCCTTCCTCCAAGGCCATTAGTGCATAATTTCCAACTTCCTCATTTTCATCATGATCAGAATCATCCAAACTTTTTCCCTCTGCAATATAAGCTTTGCTTTGCTGTTTCTTCAGAAGAGCTTCATAATTTGCTTCCAGTTAAATATAATCTTTGTCTTTCTTTGCTTTCTTGGCTTTCCTGCATTCTGTAGAAAAATGGCCTAGTTCATCATAGTTGAAGCACCTTATCTTTGATTTGTCAACAAATCCGGTTTTGTAACCATTTTTTCTATCAGATGTGTACTTCCCTTTTCCGTTCCAGCTGTTGTCTTTGTTGAATGATTGTTGTAATACCCCCAAATCCGGGGTCGGGGATCCGGGTCGTCACGAGTTCCATTTCCCTTAATAACACCCAATCTTAATAAACAATCAACTACTCTGTACTGTGACCCCACAATAAACACACACACCACAAGTTATAGTCTCAGAGATGAATATCCAAAAATAACACGAGTCATTTTATTCCAAAATTCTATGCCATTACACCTTAAAAGGGTTTCTGAATAGATTTACATTTCTTTGTCATTATTACAATTAATAAAGATACATAAGTCTGGTACATCAAAAGTTGAGATCCTAGCCTATTGGTAGTTCCTACCTCAGCTACAGTGACATCAACGCCTATAGGAAACTGCGGAATGTTTCCTATCCGCTCGCGAATTGGGAGCTTGGTCCTGTTCATCTTTTCTATCTGTTGTTGTGTGATGAAAGAAGAAAGCAAGGGTGAACAGCAAGCCCACCAAAATAATATGTATAATGATTAACAATATATGAGCATTCTCATAGTACTCATGAAAGTGTTGGTCAAGAAGAAATGAACCAAGCTGATATCTTAACGCGACCAAGTCACAAAATATTCAGTATATATATATACTTTACACAATCTTTGAAATCCTCTGACATGTATAATATACACAGAGTTCCAGTTTATAACTGTATAAAAATATCGTTGCAAGGTGATCTCATATATCCAACCTTGTCTCAACGTTTTTCTGAAAATCTTTGTCATGCATAAGATAATCATTAACTAGATATAAGTTTAAAAGATGAAGTTACAAGATACTCCAATATACTTATATCTTTTCCGAATACTACTTGAACTACCACCGTTCAAGTTATAATTAGTTTCAAAAGTTCATCACACTGATGAGACTACAAGATAAGACTTGAATAGATTCAATCTTTGAAATATCATTATAAATAATGAAGTTACGAGATACTTCATTAAGTCCTGATATATATATACACACCTATATATATATACATTTCATACACTCCTTGAAAACCTCTGTTATGAAAATTATAAACAGAGTTACAATATCCAATGAATTTGGAAAGGAGAAAACCTTGGCATAAACCTGATATCTTGCTGATCAGGCAAAGATACCAATAAGTAACCTTTTCTACTAGTAGATGGACGAATTCCCCACTAGTCATCACCCTGGCCGTAATAGGACCTTATGCTGGACTGCCACTCAGCCACTTACGCATTTGATGGACTCCCACTGAGCCACTTACACTTTCATGGACGCCCACTGAGCCCATGTTGCTTATGCCGACTCAATAGATGGACTTACTTCCCGAACGTTGGGTAAGTAATCAATTTATTTATCAAAACAGCAACCTCATTGCGAATATAAAATACACCCCAGAGCCGGATCCTTTAGATTTTTGAACGAGTATTCAAGTCCCCTTCAAAAAGGGAGATCTTAAATTTTAAAACGAGTTTTGGGATCCGCTCTAAACTTTAAAAGTCATTTTGAAGACTCGAAAACATTTTTAAGAATGTTTGGGGTATTGCTGATTTATTAAAATAAATCAGTCCCAATATATTAGAAAATATCTGAATATTATTATTTAAATAATATTCCCAAAAAGGATAATCTCTATAAAAATAATCGAAGTAGAAGTGTTAAACTCATACTTGAAATGGGTATTAAATAACCAAAGATATACTTATACGAAAGTACTATCTTTATTTGAATAATCAAAAAAATAAGTTTGATTATCGAAACATTATTCTTTAATAAAATAAAGAATATTACTTAGTAAATAATCGGAGTCATAAGTCCTCGAATGAATATTCAAAATAATATTCATTAATAAAAAAAATGGAGTCATAAGCCTCCGAATGAATATTCAAAATAATATTCATTAATAAAATAAACGGAGTTATAAGCCCCTGAATGAATATTCGAAATAATATAAACTGAGTCATAAGTCCTCGAATGAATATTCAAGTAATATTCATTAAATAATATAAACTTATCGAATAAACCTTATTCGATTAATAGTTTTGAAAACTGTATCAATATATATATATATATATATATATATATATATATATATATCATATACTCGGGAACATCTACTCCCGGTTTAGAAAAGGGTTCACCTTTGGGTCCCCTATACTCAGGGTATACGCAACTACTGCTTATCTCTAGCATAGGTATTATGCAACTAATAAGCATTTGAACCAACAGATATATAAATCAAGAATAAGAAACAGGCATGCATATATACCATATCACATGCTACAATATATCGCAAGAATTTGCTAATAACAAATATGCATTTATCACAAGATCATGCATATACACATATACATCATAACAACAGTTATACGGGTAGAAAACTTGCCTGAGCGACTGGGGGTTATAAATGGCTTGGGGCGAGTCTGGTAACCTATAAACAACATATAAGTTGGAATTAAACCAAAGTCACTTGTAAATCTATACTTTAACCAAATTAGACTCTAACGCTCGCTTTGCGCTTACTGATTCTCTTAAGTCGCTTGAGTACCCTCGGCTCCACCATTTTTAATAAATTAACCATTAAGGGTTTTAAGGAGATTCTTTCGCGAGTACCTTACCAACTGCCTAATCCACTTTACATAAATTTTTCATACCCCAATTAGTCATTTAAGGTCCTTAACCAAGGTTTCAAAGTAAGGCGAGGGGTAATGGTTCCGTCGCGAAACGCCGTTACTTAAAACGGTCGTTTCTCCTAAACCGTACATCGGATTCAAACGAACCACATATCAAAACGAAGCTCGTAACATGAACTATCTAATAATGGCAATGGTCAAAACCTAGCAGTGAGTTCACGGGTCCTGATTGTTAAGAACAAAACAGTCTTAAAGTAAATCGGACATTACGACGGCTATGTTTACGCGATTACCAAATTTTAAATTACTCCAATCAACCACAAATCAACCACAAATCAACCCATAACCACCAATACCACCAAACGTCATCCAAACCTTACTAACTCAGTCCATAACCTCATGATTTTTCCAACTTATTCAATCTCAAACAAGAGCTACTAATTATACTTAAGGTTCATCAACCAACAACCAAGATTTATAACCCAAAATCATTATAATTCCATCCAAACTCTAAACATACAAGAATCATGCTCTCATGAACTATAACAAACAAAACCAAACCTAATACTCAAAGTAAAGTTAGGGTTTGGAGGGGTTATAACTTCCTTGGAGAGTGGAGAATCACTTAGGAAGCCTTGAATAACCACTAACTATCTTTACTAAGCTTGGATCTTGAAGAAAACATAAGAAAACACAAAGTTAGTTTCTTGAAAATACTATTCACCAAGAACTTTGATGAATTGATTATCTATGTTAAACATGGAATCTTGAGCTTAAACTTATGGCTCATCTTAGTTATGAATTATGGAAGCTAAAGAAACAAACCTCTTGAATTATGAAGGTGTGTAACTTGATTTTTCAAATTTTCTCCTTTGCTTTTCATGAAAAAGCCGAGAGCAAAGAGTGGGGGAAGAAGAAAATGTTTTTGTTTTGGTTGCTTTTGATTTTTGTGTTTGTTTTGCTTGTTAATTAGGTTGTTACCATGGTAAATATTGTGTGGCTCACAAACATCCAACAATTCCTTCCCTTATGTCATGCTTATGTCATCATGTGATGTCACCCCTCCACACTTGTCCTCTTCTTGTTGGTTTGATGACATCATCATCCCTAACCTCCTTGATTAAATCCTAATTGCTTGCCTAATGACCGCTGATCTGTTATACGATTCGCTTAACTTTCGTTCTCGTTTATCGTTTGAGGGATCATACCCGGGATCTTATTACTTGGGTTCCCTTAACCTTTCTCAATACATTATATTCCTTTTATGATCCTCTATTAAAATCCTTGAGTTTAAATCCTTTTTATCCTATTACCTTATACTCAATTCTTTCGATATCTGGTGGATTTTCGGGAAAAATCAAAGTGTTCGGATTTGGATTCTGACGATCTTTACATACACTTATATACCACATAGAGTACTAATAATATCTCAGAAGATCAATAAAAGAACCCCTACATAGTGTGGTATGAAAAGTTTTCTTATTCAGCATAATCTGCAAAATCACTATTCATAAGAGTTTCAAAAAATTTCAAAAATTGGGGTTATTACAGTCTCCCCTCCTTAAAAGGATTCCGTCCCGGAATCAGATAGAAAATGAATAGGGATACTCTCTTAGCATTGCACTTTCTAACTCTCGAGTAAATTTTCCCATATTGTGGTCCTACCACCAAACTCTGCCTAGTTTGATAACCCTTCTCCTAAGCACTTGTTCCTTTTCACTCTATAACTCTTCCTGGTTGCTCCATATAGGTTACGTCGGGTTGCATGTCTATGCGCTCATATGCCCCTATTTATCTGGCATCCGAATTACACTTCCTTAACATTGATACGTGAAACACGTTATGAACTTGCTACAGGTTCGGGGGTAGGGCTAGCTCGTATGCTAACTTCACAATATGTTTTAGTATATCCAAGGGTCCGACAAATTGTGGACTTAGCTTTCCTTTCTTTCCGAATCTCATCAATCCTTTCCAAGGGTTTCCAAGGGGATACCTTTAAAAACACTGGGTTCCCTACTTCCTATTCTTTGTCCTTTCGTGTCAAATCAACATACTTCTTATGTCCATCTTAGGCTACTACCAATCGTCCTCTGATTAAATCTATTATATCCTTGGTCCTTTGGACCACTGCTGGTCCGAGCATCTTGCGCTCTACAACTTCATCCTAACATAAGGGGGATCGACATTGTCTTCCCTCAAAGATCTCATAAGATGACATCTCGATACCTGACATACGATCTATTATCGTGAGAAAACTCAATCCGCGTTAAGTGATCATTCCAAATTCTTTCAAGTCTATTACACCGGCTCTCATCATAGCTTCTAGCATTACAGCTCCCGCTTCTCGATACTCATTCTTTTCTAATTCGTAAGCGTTACTATCTTCCGTACATAATACTATACTGGTTACACTTTTGCTTGTTAGCGTTCTATAACATTTTAATAACCACGTCAACCTTAGTATCACTAACGCGTTAGAATCGGAATACCACCATACTTGGTACCACTTCCTTTCTAGCTGCCTCCATCTTCGAAAGCTTGGTCCTTCATATAGAAGTAAAATAATTTATTGAGAGATCAACAGAAGGTGGCCAGCCTTTAGTACTTGACAAGCAATTAAATAATAGATGGTATCCTACTAGGCTTCTATCACACATATAGATAGTCATTCGGCAATACCTCCCCTTCTGGAAGGGTTGTTCTTCTCAGCTTACATGAAATGAAAAGAAGAGAAAAGAACGAACTGAAGAGAATTGTATATTCGTAAAAAAAAAAATTATTGCCATAAAATATCTGGCTTGGAATCTACCTCTGAACTATAGAGGTTTGTCATAGGAGAACAAAACATATATGTATTTATATCAACATTAAGTATTATAGCATCGTATTTCACATGCCTAAATATTTTTTGCTATTCCGTCCATCATTCTATGGACCCATGCTCTTCCTCGAGCTTATACACAATCACCTTTGAAACTTCCTCGATATCGAAAATCGAATCTGGGATCTCATTCTAGACATCATCGTTACTAGAATTTTATGCTTGCACCGCAACCTTCCTCATATAGTAACTCGACTCTCTTTTCATAAGAGGGAATAAATATTCAATAGGTAGATGCTCTACTTAATTAGTCTATCAATGATAACTTATGCACTACCACGACCCGATTAGTGGTACTCAATCTCAACATCCATTCCAATACAACTCTCACGGTTGTAATCAGCTCATTACTCGCCGAATCATTGCTGCATTACGATGGTCCACCACTGACCTACTATCGTCATTCACTTTCCATGAAATCTTAATATCTAACCATACGGAGTCCATACATGTCGTATAGAATACTTCTAAGGAGTTAACATAATCACCAATCATAATTCATGAAGAACACTCCAAACTCTGACGTACTTTCATGACATGAAGTAGATAAAATTGCAAAAGAGTTTCAGTCAAAGCAACGATAGCAGGTAAATACCATTCTTAATCGTATGCCTTATATAGAAGACTTAACTCAAGGGTTCGTCTAGTCCTTTTTGAAACATGGTCCTGGCTTATCTCAAGATAGTATCTTCTGATATAGATAGCCTGCTCATGGCGATTACACGAATTAAACCTTTACCAAACTACTATTACGGTTGGGTATTGCACAGTCATCAGAAGGAACGTCAATCTTCCAAACCATAATACAACCTTCACGGCTTCAACCATTATCACTATATTCCTTTGGCATGAGCGCCTATAATTGTCCTTTTACACTTAAAGTGTCGGCCACCTCTTTGGCCTTTCCTGATAGTAAAATTTCCTTACAATCAATGTCTTTTAGATGATCTTCAACTAAATTTTCTACCTCATTTCCAATCACTACTAGCGTGAAAATGCTCTTCCTTATGCTTTGGTGAAAAAAATATATCACCATTTTTCCATAAGTTATTGCCTCGGTCTTTTAGAGGTTAACATTGTCACAACTGACTCTCGATCATACTTAGGACGTCTCTTATCTTGAGTCCTACATGTTTTCACCAATCTCGACCTTCATTGGGTCGATCTATACTTTGTTATGGTTCAACACGTGCCCACCTAGCATCATTATAATTATGTCATATTTCCTTTATCAAAATTTCTATTCTTGAGAACTTTGAATATTACTTTTTTTCCTTGTAAAACCTCTTAGGTTATTCTTGAATCATTCCTCCTGCATTCCCTAGATATAGGGCATATCAAAATACCATTTACTAATACCAGAATCATTGTCTATATACTTCTGAAAAATTTCTCCACTGATCCTTAAAGGTTTTTGTTACCTTAATCCTTTCCAATTCATACTGTCAAACTCATACTATCCCTATTAAGGGTGAAATGCCAACCTTTATGCATTCCCCTATGATTCATTTTAAGTTATTAATGTTCTATCCTTAATTCCACCTTTAGAAAAAGTACATGCATCCTTCCATGGATAAATCAAGTCATATATCCCTGATGAGGGTGTCTTATTCAATCATTCCCACCTCGATAGTATATGCCTAATTTTACAATAACATATGTATTCAAAATGAGGTCTATTAATATGGCCTCCAAAAGATAACAACGGTTATCCGCTTTTCTTTCCTAATTTGGTAATGACAACAGGGATGTCCTGGAAGATATTGGTCGTGTTCAACGTGAACTTCTTCTTAATAATTCCTTATTTACTCTTGTTATTTATCTCAATAGTCATCTCAATGTTGGGATATCTCTCATACCTGGCGTCTCCCTTTCTGGGTATCATGCCACCGGTCTTACACTTCACATTCTTGAAGGTCACTTCCTTCATCCATTTTTCCAATTTCTTACTTTCTTGTCTCTTCAGTCTATCCGCGTCTCATTATTTATCCTTCGAACTATCCCAAGGTTTCCCCGAATCTTTCCAACTTGAAGGGGGTACAACATATATATCTCTTATGCCTTCAACCATCAAATTTAACTCATGGTGAATCATCCTCCTCCTAACGATCATATACTTTTCTATTTCTATTACTATGAGTCATTAGGGATTCCTCATACCCGACTCCCTTATCATTCCTCAAACTCTATTGCCTTTATGCTCCTTTTCACTTCAGTTTCTTTTTATTTTCCTTTCTCTTACAATCATTTTATGTACCCACTAATCATTGACTTCAAACATCACGTCGTTCTAGGATTCTTGTCCTCCAGACGAATCTTGACAACTTTTACAATCTTAGATTCATAATTCATCATATTCGTCCGCCTTTATTCTGGCTCTTAAAGCTTTTACACTATCTCCATAACCTTGGAATTTACTTTCTCGAAAAAAAATTTGACTGAACTTTAATCAGTTTATCATAACCTCTTGCTCCATGCCTTTCTTGGTCTTTCACTAGTGGGTGGTCTCTCTCTTAGGAGGGTAAGTGACAAAAACAATCTTTTGTGATTCGTCAATCATTTAGAATCTCAAATAATTCCTGTATTTCCTTTAGCCAGGCTCTTGCCTCGACCGGGTCAGCTTGTTCCTTGGAACTCTGAGAGCTTAGCGACTTAAAGGTCATGAAAGAATTTCCCACCGCATTGATTCCTCTGGGTGGTGGTTGAGGATAATAGTCTAAGTTCTGTCTAAAAAGGTCCATAAATTGTCGTATATGAGTACCGTCTCGGGTCCCCTTTCCTTACTCGACTCCCGTTTCCTTAGTCTGAACGTTCCCTCATTCTCCCCATAATCAGGGTCATCCTACATGTTTTAAATCCTCATTTTCCACTCCATTATGTTATGGGTTCCTTCTATCTTGATGGCGACCTCCCTGACTATCACGTTCAGGGTTTGCTCTAAATCTTATTCCTCAAACTAGCTTTCATCTAAGATTTCATCTTTAAGCTCTTGAACATTTGGAACCCAAATTTTGTAGGAGTACGTCATTATTCCCTTATCATCTTTCTCGTTATTAATCTCTTATCTATTTATTGGCTCTCTGCCTTTATTCATCACTTTTTCTGGCATAATATGTTCTTTTCCAATAATTCGGGCTGTATTGCAATCTCAAACAGCTTTTCGGTACTGGCTCCGATTACCTTCATATCTATTTCCATTTTCTCAAAATATCTTATCAACTTTCCCAAAGACATAATCATCTTGAGTCTCTCCTTTACACTCAGGGCATTAGCCACCATTTTGGCTTTCCCTGGATGATAAAGAATTTCATAATCGTAATCCTTGATTAGCTCTAATCACCTCCTCTGGCGCATATTGAGCTCTTCCTACGTGAAAATGCACTAGAGCACTTATGGCTTGTGTAAATCTCGCACTTCTCTCCATACAAGTAGTGCCTCCAATCTTTAGGGCAAAACTATTGCCACGAGCCCAAGCTCATGGGTGGGGATATCGAATTTTATATTCCCTTAGATGTCTTGACGCGTACGTGATTACCTTGCTGTGCTGTATAAGAAGCACCTTAATTCCTTATGTGAAGCGCCACTACATATCATAAAATCTTCTTTTCCATCTGGCAATGCCATCATAGGGGCCGTCACTAATCTTTGCTTCAGTTCTTAAAGGCTGTTCTCGCATTTCTCTGTCCATTCGAACTTCTCAGTCTTATGAGTAAGCCGCGTTAAAGGGGCTACTATCTTTACAAACTTGAACGAATCTCCGATAGTGACCGGCCAATCCTACCTCTGGTAGTTTCCCTAACCATGGTCATTAATTCCTCAATGGTCCTTTATTCATTCTTGTTAGGATCCTCCACGAGATCCTCCTCAGCAACAATCCCATCTAGGACAACATCCTCAACCACTACATCCTCAATATGAACATCATCCGGTCCTGCGTTAGGACGCTCTATCGGATCCACAATCTGATCCCCAATTAGTAATAAAACATCATCGCGCTGTTGCTCCACAACCTCAGGGTTCGGAGTCCCGCTACCATATACGATAACGAACTACACCTCTATCACGATATTTATAAGGGTTTCCCCTAAGGGTTTTAACTGTCAGTACTACGTTAGGTAGTCCGACTATGAACTTGGCAAGAGTTCTTATTATCTTAGTGAACTTATTATCTTAACGCCACATCATCTCTGAGGTTTATAACGCTTAGCTCTGATACCATTTCTGTAACACCCCCAAATCCGGGGTCGGGGATCCGGGTCGTCACGAGTTCCATTTCCCTTAATAACACCCAATCTTAATAAACAATCAACTACTTTGTACTGTGACCCCACAATAAACACACACACCACAAGTTATAGTCTCAGAGATGAATATCCAAAAATAACACGAGTCATTTTATTCCAAAATTCTATGCCATTACACCTTAAAAGGGTTTCTGAATAGATTTACATTTCTTTGCCATTATTACAATTAATAAAGATACATAAGTCTGGTACATCAAAAGTTGAAATCCTAGCCTATTGGTAGTTCCTACCTCAGCTACAGCGACATCGCCTATAGGAAACTGCGGAACGTTTCCTATCCGCTCGCGAATTGAGAGCTTGGTCCTGTTCATCTTTTCTATCTGTTGTTGTGTGATGAAAGAAGAAAGCAAGGGTGAGCAACAAGCCCACCAAAATAATATGTATAATGATTAACAATATATGAGCATTCTCATAGTACTCATGAAAGTCTTGGTCAAGAAGAAATGAACCAAGCTGATATCTTAACGCGACCAAGTCGCAAAATATTCAGTATATATATATATATATACTTTACACAATCTTTGAAATCCTCTGACATATATAATATACACAGAGTTCCAGTTTATAACTGTATAAAAATATCGTTGCAAGGTGATCTCATATATCCAACCTTGTCTCAACATTTTTCTGAAAATCTTTGTCATGCATAAGATAATCATTAACTAGATATAAGTTTAAAAGATGAAGTTACAAGATACTCCAATATACTTATATCTTTTCCGAATACTACTTGAACTACCACCGTTCAAGTTATAATTAGTTTCCAAAGTTCATCACACTGATGAGACTACATTACGAGATACTTCATTAAGTCCTGATATATATATATACACACCTATATATATATACATTTCATACACTCCTTGAAAACCTCTGTTATGAAAATTATAAACAGAGTTAGAATATCCAATGAATTTGGAAAGGAGAAAACCTTGGCATAAACCTGATATCTTGCTGATCAGGAAACGATACCAATAAATAACCTTTTCTACTAGTAGATGGACGAATTCCCCACTGGTCATCACCCTGGCCGCAATAGGACCTTATGCTGGACTGCCAGTCAGCCACTTACGCATTTGATGGACTCCCACTGAGCCACTTACACTTTCATGGACGCCCACTGAGCCCATGTTGCTTATGCCGACTCAATAGATGGACTTACTTCCCGAACGTTGGGTAAGTAATCAATTCATTTATCAAAACAGCAACCTCGTTGGGAATATAAAATACACCCCAGAGCCGGATCCTTTAGATTTTTGAACGAGTATTCAAGTCCCCTTCAAAAAGGGAGATCTTAAATTTTAAAACGAGTTTTGGGATCCGCTTTAAACTTTAAAAGTATTTTTGAAGACTCGAAAACTTTCTTAAGAATGTTTGGGGTACTGCTGATTTATTAAAATAAATCAGTCCCAATATATTAGAAAATATCTGAATATTATTATTTAAATAATATTCCCAAAAAGGATAATCTCTATAAAAATAATCGAAGTAGAAGTGTTAAACTCATACTTGAAATGGGTATTAAATAACCAAAGATATACTTATACGAAAGTACTATCTTTATTTGAATAATCAAAAAAATAAGTTTGATTATCGAAACATTATTCTTTAATAAAATAAAGAATATTACTTAGTAAATAATCGGAGTCATAAGTCCTCGAATGAATATTCAAAATAATATTCATTAATAAAATAAACGGAGTCATAAGCCTCCGAATGAATATTCCAAATAATATTCATTAATAAAATAAACGGAGTTATAAGCCCCCGAATGAATATTCAAAATAATATAAACTGAGTCATAAGTCCTCGAATGAATATTCAAGTAATATTCATTAAATAATACAAACTTATCGAATAAACCTTATTCGATTAATAGTTTTCAAAACTATATCAATATATATAGAAATATATATATATCATATACTCGGGAACATCTACTCCCGATTTTAGAAAAGGGTTCACCTTTGGGTCCCCTATACTCAGGGTATACGCAACTACTGCTTATCTCTAGCATAGGTATTATGCAACTAATAAGCATTTGAACCACAGATATATAAATCAAGAATACGAAACAGGCATGCATATATACCATATCACATGCTACAATATATCGCAAGAATTTGCTAATAACAAATATGCATTAATCACAAGATCATGCATATACACATATACATCATAACAACAGTTATACGGGTAGAAAACTTGCCTGAGCGACTGGGGGTTATAAATGGCTTGGGGTGAGTCTGGTAACCTATAAATAACATATAAGTTAGAATTAAACCAAAGTCACTTGTAAATCTATACTTTAACCAAATTAGACTCTAACGCTCGCTTTGCGCTTACTGATTCTCTTAAGTCGCTCGAGTACCCTCGGCTCCACCATTTTTAATAAATTAACCATTAAGGGTTTTAAGGCGATTCTTTCGCGAATACCTTACCAACTGCCTAATCCACTTTACATAAATGTTTCATACCCCAATTAGTCATTTAAGGTCCTTAACCAAGGTTTCAAAGTAAGGCGAAGGGTAATGGTTCGGTCGCGAAATGCTGTTACTTAAAACGGTCGTTTCTCCTAAACCGTACATCGGATCAAACGAACCACATATCAAAACGAAGCTCGTAACATGAACTATCTAATCATGGCAATGGTCAAAACCTAGCAGTGAGTTCACGGGTCCTGATTGTTAAGAACAAAACAGTCTTAAAGTAAATCGGACATTACGACGGCTATGTTTACGCGATTACCAAATTTTAAACTACTCCAATCAACCACAAATCAACCCATAACCACCAATACCACCAAACTTCATCCAAACCTTACTAACTCAGTCCATAACCTCATGATTTTTCCAACTTATTCAATCTCAAACAAGAGCTACTAATTATACTTAAGGTTCATCAACCAACAACCAAGATTTATAACCCAAAATCATTATTATTCCATCCAAACTCTAAACATACAAGAATCATGCTCTCATGAACTATAATAAACAAAACCAAACCTAATAATCAAAGTAAAGTTAGGGTTTGGAGGGGTTATACCTTCCTTGGAGAGTGGAGATTCACTTAGGAAGCCTTGAATAACCACTAACTATCTTTACTAAGCTTGGATCTTGAAAAAAACATAAGAAAACACAAAGTTAGTTTCTTAATAACACTATTCACCAAGAACTTTGATGAATTTATTATCTATGTTAAACATGGAATCTTGAGCTTAAACTTATGGCTCATCTTAGTTATGAATTATGGAAGCTAAAGAAACAAACCTCTTGAATTATGAAGGTGTGTAGCTTGATTTTTGAAATTTTCTCCTTTGCTTTTCATGGAAAAGCCGAGAGCAAAGAGTGGGGGAAGAAGAAAATGTTTTTATTTTGGTTGCTTTTGATTTTTTTGTTTGTTTTGCTTGTTAATTATGTGGTATATTGTGTGGCTCACAATCATCCAACAATTCCTTCCCTTATGTCATGCTTATGTCATCATGTGATGTCACCCATCCACACTTGTCCTCTTCTTGTTGGTTTGATGACATCATCATCCCTAACCTCCTTGATTAACTCCTAATTGCTTGCCTAATGACCGCTGATCTGTTATACGATTCGCTTAACTTTTGTTCTCGTTTATCGTTTGAGGGATCATACCCGGATCTATCCTGTTACCTTATACTCAATTCTTTCGATATCTGGTGGATTTTCGGGAAAAATCAAAGTGTTCGGATTTGGATTCTGACGATCTTTACATACACTTATATACCACATAGAGTACTAATAATATCTCAGAAGATCAATAAAAGAACCCCTACATAGTGTGGTATGAAAAGTTTTCTTATTCAGCGTAATCTGCAAAATCACTATTCATAAGGGTTTCAAAAAATTTCAAAAATTGGGGTTATTATAATTGTCCTTTACCCTTGAAGAATCTTGGCTTCTTTACTCTAATGTTAGAGAACTTTCTTGCCAGATAGGCCATTGACTGATCAAGCTCATCAAGTTCATCCAGGGTGTAGAACTTATCTTCTTCCAATTCCAGAATGACTTGTTCCTATGAATCATTGGTTCTTTGCTCACTTGTTGAGGCAACTGGAGTCTGGGATCTTGCCTCATCATTAGAGGTCTGGCTTTCATTGAAAATTAAAGCACTTGAACCATCTACAATATGCCATTGACCAGCTCTTAATGATTTTCTTTGAATTATTTCTAATTCATTTATTTTTAAGATTACATAAAAAACTTTCAGTGTTATCCTGCTTAGATCTCTCCCTTCTATGATTGCAGAAATTTTCTGTTCCAAATGGTCAGGAAGTGTAAGCAAAAATTTCAGATTTACTTCTTCAGCCTTATAGTATTTGTCATGGAGCTATAAGTCATTTATCAACTTATTAAACCTTTCAAACACATCAGTGATACTTTCTTTTAACTTGGCCTTGAAACCTTCATATTGTGAAATCAGTATCCTTCTTTAATTAGATCTAACTTCCTAAGTTCCCTCACAGAGTATTTCAATCTTTTCCCAGATCTGCTTGGTAGTGTCACAGTTGACAATGTTGTTGTACATCACATTGTCAAGTGACTCTATCAATATCATCTGCAATCCACTATCCGGGGAAACTTTCTCTTTTTCAGGCTCAGTGTACTCAGAAGGGTCTTTTGGAGCATAATGAGCTGGAATGACCATATCACCATTACTTAATTCCTCAACTCTAACCATAGGAGTGAATGGCCCATTTTTGAGAATCTGAATGTAGAGTGGATTGGCCATCCTGATAAACAACAACATTTTCTTTTTCTAAAGAGTGTAGTTAGCTTTGTCAAAAGTAGGAATTTTGATGATACTGATTTTCTGTGTATTTATTCTTCCAAGATCTTGAATTTGTTTACTTTCAGATTTTGCTCTGATACCACTTGTTAGGAAATGAATTACACACGCGGGGGGGGGGGGGTGAATGTGTTTTAGTATTTTTATGCTTTTCTTGAACTATTTTGGTTTTGAATAAAGTAAATCAAATCTTGTAGTAAGATGTGTTATAACAGAAATTAAACATGCAGCTATGAATAACACAGATCTTTCAAAACTCACTTAATTTTATATTAAAATTAAGAATATTTTGCTACAAAATTTCTAGGCTCTTTGTTGTTAAAGAACTTAGCTTCAATCTTGAGAGAATACAAGAATTCCTTATCTAATTGTTCCAACTAACAAAGAACCAGTGTTAACTTTATATTTTAGTTAACTGCTGGTTTACACAGTGTACAATAAGAGATGCTATTCACTTTAGTAAACTGTCACTAATCATTTCCATTTTAGGAAAATGTAGCTTCCATTTCTAGCTTAGCATATCTTTGCATACGGTGTTAACTTTGATCTTCCTTTGTCAGTTAATCTTCACCCTTGATCTTGCATACTCTTCAGGCTACTTTTTGTAGACTTGTAAATCCAACTGGTTGGATTGTTTGTTGATTGTTAATCTTGGATATTGAACTGATTTGTAATTTGTACTTTGAGATTTTACCTCGAGATCTCCAGTTAGGCATATAGAGATCTTGATATCTCGATAAGTATATTGACTGATCGATATCTCTAATACTCCATAGTTGATTTGACTTGTAGAGGTCTCTGAGTTCTCTATAAGAGAATTTGGCTTGTCGAGATCTCTAATCTTCATATCTTCACTTTGACTTATTGATATCTCTGAGTTCTCTAGTGATTTATTGACTTATCCATAACTCAGAGTTCTCTAGTCAAATTTGACTTATCGATAACTCAGAGTTCTCTAATGAATGTTGACTTGTCGATAACTCTGAGTTCTCTAGTGAAGAATTGACTTGTCGATATCTCCAATCTTCATTTCTTCAATTTGGCCTATCGATATATCTGAGTTCTCTAGTAGCTTTCTTGAGTTCTCTGTAAGTCATTCTGGAGTTCTCGAATGACTTCTCTATAACACTAAATCTGTGACTTGTAGAGATCTTGACTTAGAATATTTTTCCCAAAACAGATTTATTCAACTCCAAACTTCTTCATAATTCTTCTGAGACATGATCTTCTTGATCTTCTTCCATATAGAATTCTTAGGCTTGATACTGTTTTAAGAAAAAGACTCCAGTCTACTCCTTTGACATTTTTTTAAACTTTAAATGCTACAAGTACATAATGCAAATTAAGATTACAATACAACTTACTTAGGGTTGTCAATTTGACTTAGTCTTGTTATTGTACAGGCATGTCTTGAACAACAAATGACCTTTCTGGTTGCACTTAAAACATGTCACATTGAGCTTGTTACACTTTCCAGGGTGTCTATTTCCACAAACTTTGTATTCCGAGATTTAAGGCCTCTTATCCCTCGTCCATTTCCCAGCTTTCTGAAAGCGATTCTTTTGATTCCCATTTCCCGTCTTAAACTTCTGGAATTTATGACTGGCATTACTAACATTCTTCCCAAACTTTCCCCTAAACTTAAAGCTTCCTTGATCCTGATCTGAATCCTAAAACTTCCTTTTCTTTCCTTCATTTTCTCTTTTATTTGCTTCTCTTTCTCCTTCCACAATCATTACTTTCTGTACCACAACAACATATGTTCTTATCTCAAGAAGAGCCACTTGACTCCGAATCCACGACTTAAGTCCTTGTTGAAATCTTTTAGCCTTTTTAGCTTCTGTATTCACGTATTGTGGTACAAATCTTTCTAGCTCTGAAAACTTCACCTCATATTCTGCCACGGTCATATTCTCTTGCTTCGAATCCAAGAATCTCATCTCCAATTGATCTTCCATATAACCCGGTAAATACTTCTCCAGAAACAATTCTGTAAACTAGTCGTTACAATCACGGGCAATAATATAATAATATAAAATTAGTAATAACTAATCAACCACTTTTTTCCGCTAATACACATTATCATTTCCATTTTGGGGATTCTTATTTAATATAATAAAGTAATAATGTTATAATTACTAATAACTAATCAATTATCTTTTTCAACTAAAATACAATATTTTCATATTTAATAACTAGAACACTGGATATTGTACCAAAATAGTCACTTCTAAAATTAAAATGACCAAAATACCGCATTGAAGGTCACAATTTTTGAAAATTTAACAAAAACCACGCATGAACATCATGCCCATTCAAACTTGTCTTCTTATGGATACTACATACATAATCTACTAAAAATTAAATCGAATACGCTCAGACTTTCATGTGTGTTATTTGCTAAATTAAAAAAATTAAATACACAGTCCCCAAATACGTGTTCGGTGAATATTTTGGACGGTTCTTCTAGACACATTTTAGGTTTTTAAAATTTCAATCAAATTAAATTAAAGAATTAAAAAAAATAAAAAAAACACATGCTTGGTGTTATAAGAAATATTAATTAACTTAAAACTCTAACTATTTTTATTTACCTTATCAAATCAAAAAAAACAATCATATATAAATTAGATGGTTTATTCAATTCAAATTTAAAGGACGGATAATAACCCATTAATTTTAAAAAAAATCATTGATTTAATTTTTTCACGAATTTTGAGAAAGTTGATGAAAAACTTGTAAATTCTTGATAATTTTGTGAATATTTCCAGATATTCTTCAAAATCTCATTTATTTTAAAAGATTAAAAATAGACTAACAAATTCATAAAAAATTCCCCAATTTTAAAAACCTAGATTAAATTCATTAAGATTTTGATGGTGATTTTATAATTCGAATTGAATAACTCTAATTTTTAAAAAAAAATATTAAATCTTAAATTCTAATAGAGTTTGAAAATACAAAGCAATCCTTACAAATTTTGATCCAATACCGCATTAGTTACTTGTAATATTAAAATACAGTTTTTAGTAAGTTACTAAAAAAACTGTATAACTTTAAATTTTGTCTATTTCAGGTAAAAGTTGAACCCCCCGCCTTCTGACAGGAACATTTTTGTTATCATAACATGACACCATTTTGACAATTGAGCTTAATAATCTCTTGCTCTTTCCACTTCATTTCACCCTAAGTCCCGCATCAATTATTGTTGCTCTGGGTTTTATACACGAGTCAGCGACTGAGATATGCTTGGTGTCTCTTCTCTGTTCCTTTGTAAGCATATCTATTGCTTCTATACCTACATCAACTTGTGTACATCTTTATCGATTTGTTCTGCAGCTGCTTGATTTTTGTTCTATTTCTATTTCTTTGATTTGTTTAATATTTGCTTTGTTTTTTATATTCTCTAGGGTGTCAACCATAAGTTTATCTTACCACAGTTTAGTTTATAGTTTTTATCAAGTAGGCTGTATTTTAATTTGATTTATTCTCTTTGCCTCCCTATAAAATATGTTGTCTTAACTGATTTTTTTTATTTGGTTTTAGGTGTCTGCATGCATAAATAAGGTATGAAATTGAAAATGGCTTATTTGATTTGGTTTTAGTTTTTATACCATTGCTCACCTCGTGAATGCTTACTAAGTGAATAATGTTGTGCCTAAAATCAGCCATGGGCCGGATTTATGGCCCATAGAAAGAACTGGGCCTTGCGGATGACAGAACAGAACAGGGGGTATTAGACGCGTATGGATTATTATTGTAGGGGTATAGGGAATATGGTGATTGCCTATCTGAATGGGTGTTAGTGAAGGAAGGCTAGAAGCACACTTTGAGGATGCCAAATACCCTAGGGTTTCTGAGGTGTGCCAAGACACCGGGGTCTTCAGGGCATGCTGCTTAGCTGGGGCTATTCTAACAGTAGCAAGAGGCCTGCAGAAGTAGCGTCCTAGTCGAAGACGAACTCTACAATGGGACAACAAGAAGGAAACGACTCCTAGTGACTTACAACTGCTTACAAACGGATTTATTTGATGCATGTATGGAATATACATATATATAGTTGATAAATACAATAATTACATGGATAAGTAAAGGTTAATGGTGTATTAGTAGCATGACTCTCTTATCCTAGCCTAAACCTAGCTGGATAAGGATCAAGAACAGCCCTAAGCTCGGGCAAAAACGTGATTGGCAAATCTGATGAGGAGTCCTACAACAACTAGAACTACATGCGGACTTGATTCCTATTAATATAGGATATGTAGGCCATTTGCGGGGTTACACACATACACGTTTCTCTACTAATAATTGAGTAGAAGCATTCTGTGAGATCTCTCGAGTACGTCTATGACTAAATAGGAATTATTCAGTCACCACATCTCGGGAACCTTGCAAATTCAGTCCAAACACAGCCTTGCTCGCCACCAGATTCCGGAAAGTCGGGCGTATATAGCTGTCACGAATAGGCCGTCGATTAGGCTTAAATCCAGGCGTGCTTCCCGTTATTTCAGCGATTTCCTCCAAAAAGTGTTGTACCATTTTCCTCTCACAACATTTCTGGCGCTAGAAGGAGGGAGCTGTATCGTGCTTGATTTAATCTCTAGAGAGGAGAGATGTCGGGAAGTTCCGGTAATGAACGAACACCAAGCGAGAGTCATAATGACCGTGAAGAAGGAGATGGAGGAGTTACAAATTCAGAGCTCCTCAGGAAGATTGAACAGATATGTCAAAAGATTGTTTCCTTGGAGAAGAAGTCTCTAAGAATGAAAAGGTGGAGGCGAAAATATGATGGTAGTGGCGAAAAAGCTAAAAAGGATCAAGTCTCGCCGGTTCGCCTTAACTTTGATGATGAAGAAGAGGACCTGGAAGATGATCAGAAGAAACCAACGTTTTCTGATGTTGAAACTGATCAGGAAAATCCCGATTGGGATACCGATGAGGAGGATTATCGCGAGTCAGAGGGGTCCCCCACGTGTAGCATCAGCGTGTTTGATAGGATGGGGGAAAAGTTGAATAACAAGGACCTGCGTTATAATCTGATGGAGACGCGATATAGAGCTGAATGGCGAAAGCAAACAAAGAAGTCAGCCTCAAAGGGGTCTCAAAGAGAAAAAACAATCTCTCGGGCTTCTCAGAGGGAGAAATTAGGTTCTCGTTCTCACACCCAGGATCGAAGATCCTGTTTAGTGAAGACCCTGGTTGTGGAAGAGGAGGAGCACAGTGCTAGCTCTCATCATAATTCTGTGATACCCTCCAGTGGGGATTCCACTGATAACTAGATGCTGAGGGCAGTCTCTTCTCGGATGGGGAAGACAAGCAATATAAGGTGAAAGACTTGAGGGTAGCTCTGAGAAGGGGTTGGAACGAATGTATAACAAGAACTCTTGGAATTCCTTGGGGGTTTTTTAAAAATGTTAAAAGATGGTTATTATGATTATAAAACGGATAAAGATTTCATTTCTATGAATTACAGATTCAAATCGAAAGTTATAAAAGGGAGTTTGAAGGAAAAGAGACGGGAAGAAGGGGGGAACAAGCACACTTGGAGAGCGCAGTACAACGGAGAGTTGTATGCTGCGTTCAGGAAGGATGAATCGCTCCCGAAAAGGAATCTATTGATTCTCTCCCAATTGGTTGGACCGTAGGTTCGATGATTTACTTCACGGGCGAGGTCTTTGGTGATAAAATCTTTTCAGGAACGATAAAATCATGATGTTTTTTGTCTCTCTTTCGAATGCTTCCTTTTATCGAGCATAATGATGCGAATCGGGCTTTAATGAGGTTTGAATCGCTGTTTTTTTTACTCTTCCTTTCACTCTTTGTTGTGGGGTTGTCACGGATTGGCCGGCCATACGGATAGGGAAGTCCAAGGAGCTTTTTATTTGTGGAGGTTTCACATCACACTAATCATTCCATTCCTTCCGGATAACCTAAAAGGTGCAGGCCTACTTAAGAGAGAAGGCCTAGTATACTGCGATGTGTGATTTGATCGAAATTCTGATTTTACAGATGATTCGGAATGAAACTCTGTCATCCCATTCAATCCAACTGGGATGCCTTGGCCCTGACATGTAGCTTAGGAGGAGTAACATGAAGCTCAGAATTTAGGGTGTATTCAATACTCCCAAATAACGTGGAATATTCCATACAAGAGTGAAGGAAAACCGGTACATTGCTTCGGTTGCTGCTATGGGACCGATCGTACTTTCACCGATGCATTAACTCGAGCTTCGACTCTTATACTTACTCTCATTCTTTCTAGATTTCTATTGATATTGAAAACGAGTATTGGTCAAGTGCCCCACAACCACTGATGAAGGATTCCTCGAAAAGTTAAGGATTAGTAATCTTTTTTAGAAATCGAATGGATTCAGTCTTGTTAAAGGCCGAAAAGCATGCACGCTCTAGTTTGACTGTTACATCCCCCTTTACCAGAAGAGTGAGGGACTCTCCTCTTCCGCGTTCTTATAGGGGGGTAGGGGACTTAAAGTTCAGTGGAATCACAAACCCCGTGGAATATTTGAGCCGCTTTAACACAGAAATGGAGGTATACCAAATTAATGACTTGACTAAGTACCGTCTACTGGCTGCTACACTAAGGGATAATGCCCACTAGTGGTTTAAGAGGCTTTCAGCTAACTCAATTAGGTCCTGGAGGCAAATGAGCGAAATGTTCATGTCCCAATTCCGGGCATCGGTAGCATACGCCCCACTTGCCAATACGCTGTAAAATATCAAGCAAAAGGATAATGAGACTTTAAACGAGTACCTGAAGCGTTTTAACGATGAAGTACCCAAACTGAGGAAAGCCTCAGAAGAGACTTATAAGAATTTTTTGATAGTCGGGGTTAAGCCAGGAACGGATTTCTGGAAAGAACTTCAACGGCAGAGCCAAGGACTCTAGCAGCCTTCTATGCCAAGACAGAGCCCCACAAGGTGGTGGAGTAATCTCTGGCTAAACTCAAAAGGGACAATAACCCAGGAGGCTCGGGAAATTGGGGAAAAATAGAAGGAATAGGTCCTATAGCCCCAAAGGAAGGGGGTATACTCGTAGAACCTCATATGGGATGACCCCGTATAGTGGAAACCAGACGGAGAAGTCAGAAAAGGATGATAAGAAAGCCCCAATTATGGTGAATACCACTGGCTCTCAAAGGAGCGCAAGTTATAAATATCCCGCCAAAAGAGAGGCTGCTAGGTATACGGAGTATACCCCCTTAACTGCCCCAATAGGGCATATCCTTGAAGTTGGGGAAAAAGTGGCATTTTTCGTAAACCAGCCCGAAATGGGCCGCCTGGAAGGAAGGATATGGCTCAATATTGTGCTTTCTATGATGCTAACGGACATGAGATGGCAGAATGTCATCACTTCAAGGACCACATAGATGATCTGATCAAAAAAGGGTTTCTGACGGAATTTGTAGCTGAAGAAGCTAAAAGGTATACAGATGATAAGGCGGGAAAGGAAGGGGAAAAAGGAAATCCCGAGAGACCCGTAAGGGCCAAAAACATCCATACTATCATCAGAGGTCCTTACATTGGGGGCTCAAGCCGAAATGCCATGAAAAATTATGCTCACGAGGCAAGGGGGCCAATCCTCACTAATGTCTGTAATCTGTCAGAGAGTCCTCCCAAGTACTTGAAGGGGGAATCAGGCGACATAACCTTCAGAGAGGCAGACGCCCGAAACGTGCATCACCCCCACAACGATGCCTTAGTCGTAAACGCTTTAATTGGAGGAGCTAATGTATACAGAATGTTGATGGATAATGGGAGTTCCATCAACATCCTAGCCTATAGCACTTACCGGAAAATAGGGCTAGTAGACAATGAATTATTACCCTGCTATAATGATGTGTACGGATTTACTGGTCCCCCGTGTTGGTGGTGGGGCGAATTAAATTTCCTGTTACCTTGGGAGAAGAGCCTCGGACAGCCACGCGAATCACTGAGTTTGTAGTGGTAAATGAAGATATCTCCTATAATGGGATTATTGGCAGACCCCTGCTAAGAGAAATGAGAATTATTACGTCCATTCATCACTTGAGAATTATTACGTCCATTCATCACTTCTCTATAAAATTCCCTACCCCTAATGGAATTGGATGGGTAAAGGGCTACCATGCAGACTCTAGGGAATGTTACAGCAGAGCTCTGCATATGGTTATGCGAGCAAGCACTACTAGAAAATCAGCATTAGACATCGCACATTAGATATCAGTCAGAAAAGTCACTGATGTTAAAAGCCTTTTTTACATCACATAAAAAAAAGTGATGTCTTTTTGGTATGTTTACATCAGCTTTTGAGTAAAGTGATGTCTAAGTTGTTCTTTTAAAAACTACGTCACATCAGTTAACATATAAACCGATGTCCAATTTCTTTTTAACATCGGTTGACATAATAACCGATGTCTAAGCTCAATTTTAAAAAATTAGAGCCCACTGCTTCTCCCTTTTGCTCCTCGCCCTTAGCCAAATTCCCCCCCCTTAGTATATTTCCCCATCCCGCCTATTCACTCATTCACTTTAATAACATTATAATATAAAATTAAAAATAAATCAAAATCAAAACAAAAACAAAAAATTACAATCTCCACAAAAACAAAAACTCATTCACCCATCCCCCCTTTCTCTCTCGACTGTTAAACCTAGAACTCTCAAATGTATGCTTACTGTCTTTCCCCCTTTCCGATTAGACCTTGAATCTCCAATTAAACCTTTCAATTTCTTCAACTTTCTAAACCTAGAACTCAATTGTTTCAATTTTTGTGACAGATTCGAAGATTAAGGAGTTAAGTGTGTTCATTGAAGTTTAAGGTGAGGAGTAGAGTTTCTTGGAGCTAAATCTTGTAGCTAAGGGTTTATTAAAGCTTAAATCTCGGAGCTAATTAAGTTGGATTTTGGTCTTGGAGTTTGTTGCTGTGTTTTTTGGGATTTTGGAGCTTGCTTTGTTAGGTATATTCTTCTTTACATATCTATTTATATATGTTTGGGCTGCATGTATATGTTTGTGTAGTTGTATGTATGCATGTGAAACTGAAATGTGTAGTTGTTGCATGTGTAGTTAAAATACGGATTTACATGTAATAACAAGTGCTTGTATATATTTGTGTTTGTGTTGTTTGTAAATTTATTTGTGTTTGGGGCTTGTCGTTGTAAATAGCATGGTTTATGAGTGAATATAGGAATTTTATATTGATTATACTAGGTAGTAAATGTACTATAGTATATAGTAAATTAATATGTTATTTGACAATCAGGTAGTTTGAGAATAGCATGGACAAATCTTGGATTTTCAAAGTTAGGGACACACTTGACTATGAAATCGGGGTTGAAGAGTTTTTGATATTTGCCGAGGAAAATGCTAATGATCCTAAAAGAATCCCCTTCCCCTGTAAAAGATGTGCTAACTTCAAAAAAATTGCAGTTAAGATTATCAGGGGACATTTATATGAAAATGGTTTTAGTCTGGGGTACCTTGATTGGATTTGGAATACACAAGGGTCTGCAAGTAGGTCATCAGTTAATAGAAATGCTCCGACCCCTGCATCTACGCCTGCCCCTGCACCTACGTCTTCCCGCGCACCGATACCTTCCCCTGGCCTTGCATCAGAAACAGTCAATGTTTGTGATGCTGCATATAATTCGAGTGAGTACAATAATGAGTCGTATCAGTTTAGGAGATTTGTGGCTGATGCTGAACAGCCTTTGTATGAGGGTAGTGAATGTATCAAGTTGGAGTCGATGCTAAAATTGCACAATTGGAAAGCTAGGTTCGGAATTAGTGATAGTGCCTTTAACGATTTGCTGTCTACCGTTGGCTCTCTCCTTCCTAAGGACAATGTGATGCCACCTAATGCATATGAAGCCAAGAAAACCTTATCCGACTTGGGCCTAGAATACATAAAATATCACTCATGTCCAAACAATTGCATACTGTATCGGGGGGTAAATGTTGATGCTTTCGAGTGTCCTAAGTGTCGTTTATCTCGCTGGAAGTTAGGAAATGATGGTAAAATAAGGATTAATGTTCCTGCTAAAGTAATGTGGTATTTTCCAATTATACCGAGATTCAAACGGATGTTTAAATCTCCTTCTACATCTGAACTAATGACCTGGCACTCAAAGCAGCGAATAGAAGACGGAAAGATGCGGCATCCAGCCGACTCTCCTTCTTGGAGAAATATCAACTATAGGTGGCCTGCCTTCGGTAGTGATGCACAAAATATTCGTTTGGCGTTGTCTGCAGATGGTATAAACCCACATACTAATGGTCTAACCAATAGATACTCTTGTTGGCCAATAGTATTAGTGACTTATAATCTTCCTCCGTGGTTATGTATGAAGAGGAAATTTATGATGCTAACAATTTTAGTTTCCGGTCCACATGAGCCTGCCAATGACATTGACGTATATTTACAGCCTTTAATCGATGATTTAAAGAAGTTGTGGGAAGAAGTTGAACCAAATGTTTATGATGCATACACCAAGTCATATTTCACTTTAAAAGCAATTTTATTGTGGACAATAAATGACTTTCCTGCATATGGAAATCTATCCGGATGCGTTAATAAAGGTTATATGTGTTGTCCAGTATGCGTTGATGATACAGTTGCCAAGTATTTAAGCCATAGAAGGAAGATGTGTTACCAAGGCCATCGGCGTTACTTGGCTAAGAATCATCCATATAGGAAGCAAAATGCCGCTTTTAATGGACAACAAGAATTAGGGCAGGCACGTCAACCTCTGTCTGGAGAAGAGGTTTTATTGCAGCAAGATAAAATTAAATTTCAGTTTGGGAAGGAAGTAAGGAAGTCAAAGAAGGTTGATTGTCCATGGAAGAAAAAGTGGGTTTTTTTCGAATTAGAATATTGGAAGTTTCACCATGTCCGTCATTGTTTAGATGTCATGCACGTCGAGAAGAACGTGTGTGATAGCTTGATCGACACACTACTAAATATGAAATCTAAGTCTAAAGATAGTGAAGCTTCTCATCTTGACATGATTGACATGGGGGTTAGGGCTGATCTAGCTCCACAAAAAGGAGAAAAAAAACCCTACTTACCCCCTTCGATTTTTAATTTGTCCAAGACAGAAAAAAAGAAAATGTTGTCATCGTTAATGCACATGAAACTTCCTTATGGACAATCGTCAAACATTAAAAAATGTGTTTCCATGGAAGAATTAAAGATGTTTGGGATGAAGTCCCACGACTGCCACATCTTACTCCAACAACTGCTTCCTATTGCAATTCGTGCGGTACTTCCAAAAAAAGTTAGGGTCACCGTAATTAGGTTGTGTTTCTTTTTTAATGCTTTGTGCAGCAAAGTTGTAGACGTATCGAAACTAGATAAATTGCAATCAGATGTAATAGTAACTTTGTGTGAGTTGGAAAAAATCTTTCTTGCATCATTTTTTGATATAATGATACATCTCATAGTGCACTTGGTTCGGGAATTACGGTTATGTGGGCCGGTATTTTATAGATGGATGTATGCATTTGAGAGGTTTAATAAGGTGTTGAAGAGTTACGTACGCAACCGTTATTACCCCGAAGGCTATATAGCTGAATGCTATCTGGGAGAAGAATCAGTAGAATTTTGCCAAGAGTTTGTCAAGCAAGCTTGCACCACTGCTGGTCTTCGTAAAGATGAAGGCAAGTTAAGTGGTCCATTATCTATTGTGACAATGAAATCAATCGATGAAAAAGAGCGGGATGAAGCTCATTTACATGTTCTTCTAAACAACATTGAAGTACAGCCATATATTTTGTAAGAATTTATTAATTTTGTGGTTGTTCAATTAATATATAAATTATATATTTACTGGCTAGTTAATGATTATATAATTTCCGTTAGAATGCATAAGGAGTATCTAGAGGGAATCCATCAAGGAAAAAAGAAAAGTGTTCATTGGCTCTTGAGAGAGCACAATCGCCTTTTTGCCGATTGGTTTCTAGAAAAAGTTAGTATTTTTATAGTTTCTGTTAGGACCCAATTTGTTTGTAGAAGGGGGGTTGAATGCAAACAATACCGTTTAATCGAATAAAATGCGGAATAAAAAGGTGAAACAAAATTCAAGTTAAATAAAACTTTTATTAAACTTGAAAGGTGTTACAACAACGATATCGGTTATAAGGGATTAATCTCAAATCAATTATTACAAATCTAGAATAAATTCGACATGAACTTTTTCTATTTTTGCAATGAAAAGATCAAATGGTAAATGCGATTTGAGATTAAGTTCTAGGGATTTTAATCCGCTAGATTGTTACACAAGAACAAGATAAATAATTCTAGTGGTTTGGATTTAACTTTACAATCTAGAATTTTGATCTTGAATAAAGCAGATGAAAAATGAAATAATTTGCTTTTGTTTCTGCTGTGTTCTTGACTTGTGTGTTCTATTTGATTGAATTGAATAATGTCTTCTGCTTTCTGTTGTTTAAGTAAACAAAACAATCCAGTTGAATCAGCAAGACTTTCGGCAAGACAATCAAATGAACTGGCATGACAATCCATTTGAACTGGTAGGACTTTCGGTGAGACTATCCTTTTGAACTAGCAAGACAATCCCAATAGCTAGCAAGACAATCAGAATGAACTAGCAAGACTTTCGGTATGACTATCAATTGTCATACCGATTGTCATAGTAGTTCAAATCATATTATCTTACTGAATTATTAATAGATTTTAATCTAATAACAATTCTGAAAATCCTTAATATTAATTCTGAATTAATTAATCAATTAATTCAATTAATCAATAAATTAATCTTTGCAGATATAATTTATTTTCTTAATTAAATTATTTGACTTAATTAATTAATAGAGAATTAATACTAATCTTGAGCAGCAACCATTCTTCTGAAAATCTTCTAAAAATTACTGTCAATTATGAATCAATTCCACCACTTCAATGTTGACACTCGATGTACTGTCTGGTTCATGAGTGACTAACTTCCGTGACGTTTCTTCAAGCCTTGACCTTGATACTCTTGATTTTCTTCAGACTAAATCCTTGTAATTAATTGATACCCTGACGAGATCTCTGTCACTTGATTAAATCCACAATCTTGATTTATATCACTGAGGCTTGATCAATTTCTTGAGCTTCTTCCAGTGAATTAAGTCTTCAAGTCTGTAGATGAATAATGTTTCTTAACCCTTTGACGGATGTTACTCTGTGAGATCTCTCTGACGATAGATCCACTATTTACTTATTACATTCTTATTTGAGTTGAGTTAAATCCTCGAATAAACAAATAGGCTATGGCATATGCCTTTCAATCTCCCCCTATTTGCTTGTTAGACAATAACAACAAATACCTAGAGGATAACTCAACTAACAAATAAGAAAAAGATATAAACAGTAATGCAAAGTAAATAGCAGAAAAGTTCTGCATTATATTTAACATTTTCCAGATTCCAAAAGAAATTTACAAGTGAATACAAGATAGATGTTCCTCTAGCCTGAACATACAACTACATTAGTCTATCTTGATTCATAAAGCTCTAATCATATTATATTGAGTTTTGAGCTAATTGACTTCAGTTGTCTTCTCTTCTGACTTCACCTTCTTCTAAATCTTGAAGCAACTCCTTGTCAAAGACACGATCCTTTTCTGAAGTGAAGCTTGCTGGTCTGACTGGTTGAACTCCAACTGACTTCAGCTTATTATTGAACTGATTGTACCTTTTAATATCCTTTTCACAATAAGCTTGAATCAAATCAGCAGCTTGAGTCTTCAACATGGATGAGTATCCAGCAGTTCTTAAATGATGTTCCATCCAAACCAGATGCTTAGCTGAGTAGTCTTTAAGAGATTGTACATCTAGCTGACAGATTTGAAGACAATCAGACTTAAAGAATCTCACCTGATGAGGATTGTTGACCACTTGAGGACTAGCCCTGCTGGCAAACTCTTTAAGCCTTTCTCGAAGAACTTCATTCAATTCTGAGCTTCTTTTTACTTTGTTGAGAAGAACCCAAATCTCTGACAGAGAACGATTCTCAAACAGATGAAGTGACACCTTGAAAGATCCTTCACTCTGACAATATACAAAAATGCTCATCTCATTTAGGGATCTGTCAAAAGCAGCTGTGATCCTTGAGACTTCAGCCTTGATAGCATTCATGTACATGTCATTGTTAGGATTTGAGATTTCCAGCTTGTCAAGAAGATGTAGGAACTGCCTATCATTGTTAGTGCTCAGCTGAGGCATATCAAGTACTCTCCTAGCTTCATCCCATTTTTCACCAATCTTCAGTCTGACATCTCTTCTCCTTTCTTGAGCCTTAATGTCATGAAGACGTTACTTTTGAAGAGTTTCTGTTCTTTGTATGTTTTTCCTCATGTCAATGATCTGGGAGACCTTTTTGAGTTCAGCTTCTTTTCTTTTCATCTCTGACTGCTGCTGCTGAAACTCTTTCTCAAAGATAGGATCCATTGTAGCTTCCTCTTCCCATTCTCCAAAATCACTTTCCTCTTCAGCTTCAAATAAACCATCTTTATCTTCCAAGACTGGTTCAGTGGGAATGTCAAAAATATCAAAGTCATCCTGTTTTCCACTGTAGTAGACATCATCAGCCTTTCCTTTGTCTCCAGCAGAGGTATCTTTTTCTTTTCCCTTTCCACTACTCCCTTTCTCCCCCCCTTAGTTGAGGGATCCTCTACTGACTTTCCTTTAGACCTTCCATGACCTCCATCACCTCTAGAGCCTGAGCATCCACCAGACGGCCCTTCAAAGTAAGTTCTTTGTTCTTTATTAGGGCAGTGAGAATTCTTGATCATGAAATACAAGTGTTTCATTCCTTCATTAAGATGTTCCATGCCCGTTTTCATCTTTAGAAATCTGGAGGAGTCCAGTGCATGATTCATTTCAACCAGGTCTTCAAGAGAAGTCATTCTTGTATGTAGAGAGCAGAAGTTAGAAATGTCATCAGCTGATAAAGTTGGAGTTTCCTGAATGGAATTGAGCTTTGGTATGACAGTAGTCTTGAGATCTGAGATATCATTCCTAATGAGTCCCAGCTGATTGTTGACAGAGGTGGAAGAAGAAGACCGTTCAACCACTTGTGCTTTGTATGATTTAGCTTCAGCTTGGCTTTTAGCAAGTTCTTCTTTTAAAGCAGCAATTTGAGCTAACAGGTTTTCAGTGTCTGTGTCTGTGTGTGCTCTCACCTGAATTTCACTCGTGTTTGGTTCACTAACCTCTCGTGCTTGTGTTTCTCTCAATATAATTGCTCGTGAGGAGTTTTCCTATTGTTGTTCTTCTGTACCTGCAGTTAAAATCACCCTAGCCTCTTCAAGAGAGGTCAGTGGTGGTGCAATGGAAATTCGCGAGTCCCGATCCTCAGTCAAACCTATCATTTCATGTGAAATAGATGTCTGAATTGCTTCAGGGATAGATTGACCGAGTTGCCCTCCACTTTCTCCAGATAAATCTGCGAGTGGAGAATCCCGTGAGGGAGCCAGAGGTGTTGGATCTGGGAGGGGAGAAAATGACTCTATTAAAGGTGGCTGAGAGTCAGATTTTCCCTCAGAAGCATGTGACTGCTCTTCTGCCGTAACTATGGCAGGCACTATAACAGACTCTATGTGCACTCCTCGCTCTGTGTCCTGAGTATCATCTACTGGTATGTATGGTTCTATTGTGAGTAATGGAATTGTGCTTAACTCAGTACAGGATGCCATGGCCCTATGGCGAATTTCAATAGATTCATCCTGTTGAGAGAATGTCTCTAGTAACTATTCATTGGCCATTTCAAAGTCCATGTCCTGTTGGGAGGACAAGGATGGGCTTTCAGATAGCTCAGTATATGTTCTTCTTTTCTTGGGAGGAGGCAGAGCTGAGGGTTCACTCACATTCAACAATACACTACTTCCTATTAACCTTCTGGGTAACATTTTAGACAGTGGGGGAGAGGTTGAGATAGGTTGTGACTCTGTGTTTGGCTCTATGACCTGGGATTGAAGCTGTGGTTCTACAACTTCATGGTCAGTCCTATCGACCACTGGGGGTCTTTCAACAGAAGTAGGAATGGAGTGAGAGTGAGGAATTACTACCTGTAATGGAAGAGCATCTGATGTTGGAGGAGCCTGGGTGGCTTGAACCACTGGAGGTTGAGGTTGCTGTTCATGACCGGGAAGATTGAAAATAGGTAAGGGAATATAAGTGGCCATGAAAGCAGATACAAGTACTGGAACTTGCATGAATTTGAAGGTTGTGTCTTGGCGGGTGTAAATCTTTTTGCTTACAGGAGGGGGTTCGGTTACTGCAGAGTTAGAAAAAAGGGCTTTGTGCTCAGGTGTGAGAAGATGATCTGCTATAAGCATGAGAAAACGAGCATAGTAACACGAGACCCTACGATTTTAGAATGATTCTGATATTAATTCTGTTTATTATAAATATTTATAAAAAATAGCTGCCATTGGATATTGGTTGTGATTTGGGCGGGCGAGGTTTTCATACTCAATCCTCTGCCTCGTTCAACTACCTATCCCGAGTTGGAAAAAGCAATATCAAGGTATTTGCATTTAATTTCGAGTGATTATTTTCATTATTGAGATATCAATCAATTTGTGTTATTGATACTGCTAAGATGACAGGGCTGTGATTGCATTCAATATTCAGGCCGGAAGGGGAAATAAAGCACCGACTATCAGATATGTTACCGTAAGAACCAGGGGCATTAATTTACTTATTAGTCAGAGTTTTTTCGGTTAGATAGGGGTATTAATTTACTTATTAATTGGTCTGAGTTTTTTGGATTAAATAGGGATGCCCCAAACAGCCCGGTGGAACTGAATGCGGCTATGTTGTTATGTGGTATATGAAAGAAATTGCCATGGATAATGAAATGACATTTGTCAAAAAGGTATATTTTTTTGCTTAATTCATTCTTGATATAACTGGTGTACATATAATTTGTGGTAGAATTCATTGTTACTAATTCCTGTGTGTTACACTTTTCAGTGGTCGAAAAAGAATCGAAAGGTAACTGTTGCCAAGGCTGAGTTGGACGAGGTTCGATGTGAGACTCTTAGCCATATCGAGTCCTTCTTATAAAAAGGCCTAATCTGCAGCTCCTTTATGTAGACTGAATTTGTAAGAATTTGTAAGAGCTACTAGTGGTTTTTAAATATAATGGGGGAACTTTAGTTGGTAAATTTCTGTTTGGGATGAACTATGTAAATGATCGATGGTGGATGTCTAGTACTTGCTATTGCAGTTATGTAGTTTGTTTGGATTATGAAGTTTGGTTGGTGGTGGATATATGTACATAATTGGTATAATCTATGGTAAATCAATGAATGTATGTTTGTTTTTGCGTTTGTTTTGGTTTGGTTAGTTTTGGAATGGTAAAATGGCAGTTGGTATGTTTTTAGATGACTCTTGTTTGGGTGTTGGGCACTTGATTGAAACAGGATATTCATGAATAAAAAAAATAAACAAACATCACTTCATGAACAAAATAACTGATGTAAAATGTAGTCAAATAAGACATTTCATTCAATAAACTGATGTCATAAGCAGGCACATATATCAGCTCACAAGAAATGACTGATGTAAAACAATATAATAGATATCACATTTTGAAAGAACTGATGTTAAACACACACAAAGACATCGGTTACATTAAAAAAAGAAAGGTACGACATCGCTTCTGATAAAAGACTGATGTAATATGTTAAGTTACACATCAGTTTAACAAGTTTTTCGATGTTAATGTATCATATTGCTTTATATGTGATAAGTTTAAAATGATATACATGACATATGAATGAATAACTGAAACCATAGTGAAGGTATACATTGAAGAAAAATACATCACATTGTTAAGAAAAATGATGTCTAAACTGTGTATAGACATCGGCTAATAAGTGATGTGTAATGCACCTACCTGTCTCATCGCATGCAAAGACATCGCTTGGATTTTAAATAGACATCGGCTAATAAGCGATGTCTATTGACAAATTTCTAGTAGTGAAGTAGGCATCTGTTTGATGGGGGTTTAAGTGAAGAGTGCTACCGATACTTGGAGCCGGCTAATGAGAAAAACAGAAATACCCCTCAAGAGTGGAAAGTGAAGTCAAAAAGGGAATCTTGTAATGCAATTATGATTGTGCAACATCCCGGTGAGGAGCCATACATGGATGTTGCCTCTTTTCAGGGGGTAGGTACCCATAAAGAAGTACTCTTGTTGGAGGCCCCAAAAATTGGGAAAGTCGCAGAAGTTATGGACCCCTGGTGGAGGGGGTAGTTGAAGAGGTCAATGACAGTGATTTTGAAAACCTTGATGCCAGTGATATTTTACCCGAGAAAGAGGAAACTAAAGAGGCTCAACCTGGGGTAGAAATAGACCTTGATCCTCGAATGCCGGAATCGAGTGAAAAGGCAGGTGTAGCTGAAGACACCGTCTCAGTTATGGTAGATGATTTTGATCCGACAAAGGAACTCAAAATTGGAAAACAGCTAAGTGCCGAATTGCACATAGCCCTGACATCGTTCTTGAAGAAGAACCTGGATGTCTTTGCATGGAGTCATTCTGACATGATAGGGGTGGATCCTAAAGTCATGTGTCACCATCTGAATATTGACCCTGACAAGAGGGCTATAAGGTAGAAAAGAAGGGCTATGAGTGGAGAAAGGGCTTCGGCTCTGAAAGAAGAAGTCGATCGACTATTGAAAGCCGGACTAGTAAGGGAATCATTCTACCCCATGTGGCTAGCGAATCCTGTCTTGGTTAAGAAGCCTAATGGAAAATGGCGTACATGTGTGGACTTCACTGATTTGAAATAGGCCTGCCCAAAAGATAGCTTCCCATTGCCTCGTATTGATCAGTTAGTGGATTCAACGGCAGGTCACGCCCTTCTGAGCTTCATGGATGTGTACTCGGGGTATAACCAAATCCCTATGTATGAGCCCAACCAAGAACATACATCCTTCATTATTTACAGAGGGCTATATTGTTATATTGGAATGCCCTTCGGTCTGGTTAATGTTGGGGCTACATATCAAAGGCTAGTCATTATGATGTTTAAGAATCAAATTGGGAAAACCATGGAGGTATACGTGGACGATATGTTAGTGAAGTCGAAGATGGCAAGGGATCATGTAATACACCTTTCAGAGATGTTTGACATATTAAGACAATTCAGGATGAAGCTAAACCCCCAGAAGTGCGTATTCGGGGTAGAGTCGGGGAAATTCTTGGAATTCATAGTGAACCACAGGGGTATTGAGGAAAACCCCGCTAAAATAAAGGCGCTATTAGAAATGAGATCCCCTCAGAACGTTCGAGTGGTGCAGAGCCTTACGGGGAGGATAGCGGCCTTAAACCGATTTGTCTCTAAGTCATCGGACAAATGCAAGGAGTTCTTCTCAGCTATAAAAAAGGGAAAGAACTTCGAGTAGACAGCCGAATGTGAAGAGGCCTTCACCAAAATCAAGGAACAGTTAGGGAATCCCCCATTGTTGTCTAAGCCCTTGGAGGGGGAAACCCTACTGCTGTACTTAGCTGTCTCAGACTATTCAATTAGTGCAGTATTGTCCGGGAAGATGAGCAAGTGCAATACCCTATCTATTACGTGAGCAAGAGACTATTGGACGCTGAGACCCGGTACACGAATATGGAAAAATTGGCCTATGCCCTAATTTTAGCCTCAAGGAAGTTGAGGCCGTATTTTCAAGCACATCGGGTGGAAGTCAGAACTTCATTTCCCCTAAGGCAGGTTATGCACAAACCTGAAGCTTCGGGAAGGATGATGAAATGGGCTGTCGAGCTGGGGCAATTTGATGTGGAGTATAATCCCAGGACTGCTATTAAGGGGCAAGCTTTGGCCGATTTCTTCCTGGAATTCCCCTCTTCGTGTGAAGTAAGTGGGAATGAATGCGCCACTGAATCAACACCTATGGAAATCCCCATGGAAAACTGCTCACCTTGGTGGACTTTATATGTTGATGGGGCTGTGAATGGGAATGGAGCAGGCTCGGGTATAGTGCGGGTTAGCCCTAAAGGGCATAAACTCCAAAGTTCTATTCACTTTGGCTTCAAGGCAACCAATAACGATGCTGAATACGAGGCACTAATAGTAGGATTAAAGCTGGCCCTCGAGAAGAAGGTTGAGAATCTCAATATGTTTAGTGATTCGATGCTAGTGGTTGGACATATCAAAGGAGGCTTTCAGGCTAGAGGCCCCCGTACCGACCTATATATGAGGGATGCACAAGAGCTGATGAGTAAATTCAAGGAAGTTAACCTGGAACAAATTCCCCGCGCACAAAATGCGAATGCAGATGCCTTGGCCAAACTAGGATCTTAAAGGGAGGCTACACTGTTGGGAGTAATACCCCTGGAGATCCAAAAGCAGCCTAGTATCTTTCAGGCTGAGGTCATGGGGGTAGAAGTCCAAAAGGAAGAGTCGTGCGTCACTACCATTTTGGACTATATCACAAAAGGAACACTCCCTGTGGACAAAGATGAGGCTAAGAGGGTTAAGTACAGGGAAGCAAGGTATGTTATCTACAATGAAAATCTGTACAAAAGGGGTTTTAACAGGCCTCTTTTGAGGTGTGTAGCTGGAGACGAATGTGACTACATTATGCGGGAGGTACATGGGGGTATTTGCGGGAACCATGCCGGAGGAACTTCTCTTGCCCATAAGATATTGAGACAGGGATATTACTGGCCAACTCTACAGAAAGACACCCATGAGTTCGCCCGCGCGTGTGATTGATGCCAAAGGTTTGCTAACCTAAATAGTAACCCTGCTGTACCTTTGAAACAAATAACTAGCCCTTGGCCCTTTGCTGTCTGGGGGATAGACCTGATTTGGGAATTACCTAAAGGAAAAGGCGGGGTAAAGTACGCTGTAGTAGCCGTTGATTATTTTACCAAGTGGGCAGAGGCTGAGCCATTGGCTACCATTACGGCAGCCAAGCTGAAGGAATTCATTTTTCGGGCCATTGTGTGCAGATTCGGGGTCCCTTATAAGTTGATCTCGGATAATGGGAAGTAATTCGACAGTAAAGAAATGCGAAAGCTTTGTGATGACTTAAAGATCCAGAAGGGTTTCTCTGCAGTCTGCCACCCTCAAAGCAATGGGCAAACTGAAGCGGTGAATAAGATAATCAAGCATACCCTCAAGGCCAAGTTGGAGGAGAAGAAGGGGTATTGGCCTGAAGAACTGCCCATGGTGTTATGGTTTTATAATACTACACCCAGGACAACCACTGGAGAATCCCCATTCACTTTGGCTTACAGATGTGAGGCTATGGTTCTTGTGGAGATAGGCTCTGGGTCATTCAGGCGTGATAATTATAACCCCATGGATAATGAGGTTAATCATCGGCTGTATTTGGATCTTGTGGAAGAAGTGCGGGCCACCTCCCAGCTGAAGTTAGCTGCCTACCAGCAAAGGACCCGTAAGTACTTTGACAAGAAGGTTAGAGCCCGGCTGTTGCAGGTTAGGGACCTCGTCCTGAGGAAGGTATTGTCCAACATGAGGGTTCCAGGACATGGAGCCTTCGGGGCAAATTGGGAAGACCCGTATAAAATAAAGACTGTCTTGTGGGCAGGCACGTATCATCTGGAAAATTTGGACGAAAAATTGCTTCCACGGGCGTGGAATGCTGAACTCTTGAAGAAGTACTATCAGTAAACCAATCAAGGTAATTCTCTCATAGGCCTCTTTCAGGCTATAGGATAAATAAAGATAGCCTATTAGTTAGGGCTATTATGTTTTAGGGATTATTCATTTAGCTTATTAACTTGTTTCAGTAGACAACCAGAAGGTAGTGCATGTACACCTTCGGGGGAAACACGTTCAGTCAATTTGCCTTAATAAATTATGACTTGTTTTTACGTTATCTACTTCTGGCATATAGACTATTATTTTTGTTTTTGCGCAATCATGGTAGTCAAGCCCATATGTTTAAAACAAATATACCATGATTACTTAGAATATAATGGCTTTGAGGAATGCGAATGTTTATTGATATGATAATTCCTGCTTTAGTTCTTCACCATAAAAATTATTGATGCTAAAGAACTCGGGGGGTAGTAGCATGCATATATGGGCACATACGTTTATCTTGTCTGGCCTTGAAATGGGATAATTTTAAGTAAAAATTAATAACTTGGAATAAAAGTGTGTAGGCATATACACTTATTTTGAATAGCCTGGGAATATGATGGCTACAAGGAAAATTAAAAAATTTATGTTTTATTGAAAGTGGAATATTATGAATGGATAAAAATGAATTTAACATGAATTATGTCGGAACGGATTCGGAGAACCTGGGGACAATAGGGCTATACGAAACTCGGATAATGGCTAAGGGCTGCACATGGCTTGGGAAAGCCGGGAATGTGTAAGACTCAAAATGAAGTAAGGATACTTCAAAACCTGTCTCTAACATGAAGTGGAATAACTTCAGGACCTGTTAATCAGGAAACACAAGGGTTAATAGGAAAGCCCAGGGGATATATGGGTACCTTGGAATTCTATAAAACAAATATAGATATTTTGGTCACCCGAGAAATGGATAAGTGTGGAATACACTAAGGATGGACATGGGAATATTGTAACAGTGCATGTTATATGAGATATAATGAGACATGTCATATACATGTTTAAGGCTCGGGGGGTACGCAAGATGGAAAAATGATTGCACAATATTACCCCCAAAAGCTGAGCTTATTTGTGGAGAATTATCCACAAGAAGAGTAAGGAATTTACTCATGGAGAGGTAAGGAATTTAACCATGGAAGGTAAGGAATTTACCCGCAGAAAGGTAAGGAATTTACCTACGTAAAGGTAAGGAAATTACCCTCAAAATATACTACAAGAAATCATAACTTAATAAAAATCTGGAGTGATATCATATGGTGATAACGAAATCCTACTTATGGTCTACGGGCATAAGGTGCGGCTTAGGCTCGCTATGATAAGTGGGCTATGTATTCCTAAGGCAATATGCCTTATGGATATATGGGAATAAGTATGGGTTATTAGCACAAGATAATATAGCTAGGGTATATGTAAAATTCTAACAGGTTGGTTATTTTAAGACTTACCTCAAGGCATATATCACAAGTTGATATTAACCTACTAGGGAATACCCTAGAGTATGCATGGAAACACTTAAGGAAAGATGGCACATAATCTAATTATAGAAGCGATGTAGAGTGGATCAAGTCGTTAAAAATTACAACCTGCGAGGCATTCAGAGGTGCCCGCACCCTCGTCCAGATGAAACCAAGTCTTGGCACAAAGGCCTGAGATAATGAAAATTAAGGAAACAATAAAATCCACCCCATATCGGGGTATTAAAGTTCATGGTCTAGCCAAGGAAAATATTAAAACATACTAACCCTCATGGGTTGGAATAGCTCCAGACGCGTCAGCAGCAGGAGAAGGCTCTTTTCCCTCGACGTCCTTCTCTGGAGATTCAACAGCTGGGGGGTCAATGATCAAAGGTTTCACGTTAAGGGTCTGCTCCACGATCCGGGTGTCTGAGGCTTCTTCACTAGCAGCCTTGATCACACCCTCGACGGGGTCAACCTTTGGAACATACCCCTCTTTGGCCTTCTGAGCCTTCACCTCTTCCAGAACTTCTGCGGCCTCTAGTCCTAGCTCAGCCCAGGGGATATCGGGGAATTTCTCATACGCTGTCTTCACACAGTCCTTAATACCAGCCTCACGGCCAGTATTAAGGACCAGCTTTTCCCTAGCCACTCGAGCCTCACCAGATAGGCTCTCAATTTGAATACTCAAACTGTCAACCTGTTTGGATAAGCTTTTATTCTCTTTTTGACACACCTGTAGGGATTTGGATAAAGACCCCTTTTCCTTCTTTAAACTAGCCTCAGATAACTTCAATTCGGTCACAATCTCCTCAAGGCCTTTAACCTCGGTCTCTTTCCCTGACAAGCTGGTCATGAGCTGCTTAATCTCTTGTAGCACCACCAAATCCGGGGTCGGGGATCCGGGTTGTCACGAGTTCCATTTCCCTTATCCATACTTAATCTTAACAGTTAACCAACTAATGCGTACTGTGACCCCACAATATACACACACACACCACAAGTTATAGTCTCAGAGATGAATACCAAAATAACATAAGTCATTTTATTCCACAATTATAAACCATTTCACCTTAAAAAGGGTTTCTGAATAATTTACATATTCTTTTCCATTATTACAATTCATAAATATACATAAGTCTGGTACATCAAGAGTTGAAAGCCTAGCCTATTGGTAGTTCCTACCTCAGCTACAACGACATCAATGCCTACAGGAAACTGCGGAACGTTTCCTAGCCGCTCACGAATTGGGAGCTTGATCCTGTTCATCTTGTCTATCTGTTGTTGTGTGATGAAAGAAGAAAGCAAGGGTGAGCAATAAGCCCACCAAAAAAATTAAATGTATAAAGATTAACAATATATGAGCATTCTCATAGAACTCATGAAAGTCTTGGTCAAGAAGAATTGGACCAAGTTTGACCTCTTAATGCGACCAAGTCACAAAATATTTAGTATATATGTATATATACTTTCGAAATCTTTGAAATCCTCTGCCACGCATAATATACGCAGAGTTCCAGTTTATAACTATATAAAAATATCGTTGCAATGTGATCTCATATATCGAACCTTGTCTCAACGTTTTTCTGAAAATTTTTGTCATGTATAAGATAATCATTAACCAGATATAAGTTGAAAAGGTGAAGTTACGAGATACACCAATATACTTATATCTTTTCCGAATACTACTTGAACTACCACCGTTCAAGGTATAATCCGTTTCAAAAGTTCATCACACAGATAAGACTACAAGATAAGATCTGAATAAATTCAATCCTTGAAATATCATTATAAATAATGAAGTTACGAGATACTTCATTAAGTCCCGATATATATATACACCTATATATATATCATACACTTCTTAAAAACCTCTGTTATGAAAATTATAAACAGAGTTGTAATATCCAATGAATTTGGAAAGGAGAAAACCTTGGCATAAACCTGATATCTTGCTGATCAGGCAGAGATACCAATAAGTAACCTTTTCAACTAGTAGATGGACGAATTCCCCACTGGTCATCACCCTGGCCGCAATAGGACCTTATGATGGACTGCCACTCAGCCACTTACGCATTTGATGGACTCCCACTGAGCCACTTACACTTTCATGGACGGCCGCTGAGCCCATGTTGCTTATGCCGACTCAAATAGATGAACTTACTTCCCGAACGATGGGCAAGTAATCAAGATATTTTCTCAAAACAACAACCTCGTTGCGAATGTAAAATACACCACTGAGCCGGATCCCTCAGGTTTTGAGCGAGTATTTAAATCCCCTTCGAAAGGAAGATCTTAAATAAAAAAAATGAGTTTTGGGATCCGCTCTAACTTTTAAAAATTATTTTGAAGACTCGAAAACATTTTTAAGAATGTTTGGAGTAATGCTGATTTAATGAAGTAAATCAGTCCCGATATATTAGAAAATATCTGAATATTATTATTTAAATAATATTCCCATAAAAGATAATCTCTATAAAAATAATTAAAGTAGAAATTTTAAAACTCATACTTGAAATGAATAATAAATAACCGAAGATATACTTATACGAAAGTACGATCTTTATTTGAATAATCGAAAATAAGTTTGATTATCGAAACATTATTCTTTAATAAAATAAGGAATATTATTTAGTAAATAAGCGGAGTCATAAATCCTCGAATGAATATTCAAAATAATATTCATTAAATAGAATAAACGGAGTCTTAAGTCCTCGAATGAATATTCAAAATAATATTCATTAAATAAAATAAACGGAGTCATAAGTCCTCGAATGAATATTCAAAAATAATATTCATTAATTAAAATAAAGTTATCGAATAAACTTTATTCGATTAATAGTTTTGAAAACTATATCTATATATTATAATATATATATAATATACTCGGGAACATCGACTCCCGGTTTAGAAAATATTCACCTTTGGGTCCCCTATACTAAGGGTATACGCAACTACTGCTTATCTCTAGCATAGGTATTATGCAACTTATAAGAAATTGAATCAACAATTAGATATCAAGATTACGAAACAGACATGCATATATACCATATTACATGTTCCAATATATCGCAAGATTTGCTAATAACAATCATGCACTTATCACAAGATAATGCATATACATATATTTACATCACAACAACAGTATAACGGGTAGAAAACTTGCCTGAGTGCTCCGGGGTAGACTTAAGCTTAGAGTGGGTCTGGTAAGCTATGAACAACAACATAAGTCGGAATTAAACCACGGTCGCTTAAGAAACTAGACTTTAACCAATTGAACCCTAACGTTTGCTTATGGTCATTTCTACGCTTAACAAATCACATAAGTCGTTCGAGTACCCTCAGCTCCACCATTTTTAATAAATTAACCGTTACGAATTTTAAGGCGACGCTTTCGCGAATTACCTACCAACTGCCTAGTCCACTTTAAATAATTGTTTCATACTCCAATTAGTCATTTAAGGGCCTTAACCAAGGTTTCAAAGTAAGGCGAGGGGTAATGGTTCGTTCGCGAAACGCCGTTACTTAAAACGGCCGTTTCTCCTAAACCGTACATCGGATTCAAGCGAACCACATATCAAAACGAAGCTCGTAACATGAACTATCTAAAAATGGCAAATTTTATAATCTTTCAGTGAGTTCACAGGTCCTAAAGTTAAGAACAGAACAGTTAAGGAAAATCGGGCATTATGACGTTTATGTTTACGCGATTTCCAATTTAATTAACACTCTAAATTATCATCAATTCACTCACAACCACCAATACAACAATATTAAACCATCATACTACAAACTCAGTCCCCAACTCCAAGTTTTACCAATTTATCCAACCAATCAAAGACCCAATATTCAAAACCAATACAAATCCACCAAAACTACTTATAATCAAAGATCAAGCCTTAATACTAACAATGCTTCAATAAAACTTAATGGAATCATAAAATCAAAGCTAGGGTTTGAAGTTGATACCTTCCTTGGTAGGTGTTAAGTTTCTAGGAAGCCTTAGGGAGCCTTAATCTAACCTCCTACAAGCTTCATCTTTCCAAAGAAATCAAGAACACAAAGTTAAGTTTTGAAGTTTCTAAAAGTCCGATTTAATGAACCGTAAAAATGAGGGTCTTACATTGCTTATTTGGACGAGACTTGTGAATAAGAGTTGTAGGCCATCTCAATATCTTTCCAACGAGCTATAGAACACAACATTTGAGTGAGTATTGAAGGAGATATGGTAGTTTTAAGTTGCTGCTCTGGTTTTGGCCGAGAGCAAGGGAAGAAAAAGTGAAGTAAAAATGTTTCTAGTTTGATTAAATGATTTGTGTGGTGTTTAGCTTGGTTACTTCCTTTTGTTGTTAATTAGATTGTTACCATGGTAAAAATTGTGTGGCTCACAATCAACCAACTGTAAGTCATATGTCATAGACCTAATTGTATATTCGAGGATTCAACTCAACTCAAATAAGAATGTAATAAGTAAATAGTGGATCTACCGTCAGAGAGATCTCGCAAAGTAATATCTGTCAAAGGATTCAGAGACAATGTTCATCTACAGACTTGAGGAATTAATTCACTGGAAGAAGTTCAAGAAATTGATCATGCCTCAGTGATATAAGTCAAGATCGTGGATTTAATCAAGTGACAGAGATCTCGTCAGAGTATCATTAATTACAAGGATTTAATCTGAAGAAAATCAAAGTGTCAAAGTCAAGACATGAAGAAACATCACGGAAGTTAGTCACTCATGAACCAGACAGTACATCGAGTGTCAACGTTGAAGTGGCGGAATTGATTCATAATTTTCAGTGATTTTCAGAAGATTTGCAGAAGAATGGTTGCTGCTCAAGACTAGAATTAATTCTCTATTAATTAATTAATTCATCTAATTTAATTAAGAAAATAAATTATATCTGCGAAGAATAATTTATTTATTAATTGAATTAATTGATTAATTAATTCTGAATTAATTTTAGGAATTTTCAGAAATTTAATTGGATTAAATTCAAATCTTAAATCAGCAAGACAATTGAAAATGAACTAGCATGACAATCAGGATTGTCATACCGATTGTCATGCTAGGCCATATTCAATTGTCACACCGAAAGTTACTCTAGGAGGATGATTGTCTTGCTAGTTCATTCTGATTGTCATGCTAGTTCATTCAGATTGTCTTGCTAGTTCATTCAATTGTCTCACCGAAAGTCTTGCCAGCTATAGGATTGTCATGCCAAGTCAATTCTATTCGTTTGTTGATTTAAAAAGAAGCAGAGAAGCAGCAACTTATTATTAAGAACACAGAAGTCAAGAAACAAGGCAGAAAAGAAAATCAAGAAGAAATATTTCATCTTTTCATCTGCATACTTCAAGATTAAATTTCTAGATTGTAAAGTTAAATCCAATCCACTAGAAATCTTTATCTTGCTCTTGTGTATCAATCTAGCGGATCAAAATCCCTAGAACTTAATCTCAAATTGCGTTTAGCATTTGAATCTTTTTTTATTACAAAAATAGAAAAAGTTCATGTCGAATTTATTCTAGATTTGTGATAATTAATTTGAGATTAATTCCTTGTAATCGATACAGTTGTTGTAACACCTTTCAAGTTTAATAATATTTTTATTTAACTTGAATTTTGTTTCACATTTTTTATTCCGCATTTAATTCGATTATTCGGTACTGTTTGTATTCAACCCCCCCTTCTACAAACACATTGGGACCTAACAATTGGTATCAGAGCCTTCTGATTAACGAACAAATCAAGATCCTAGACTTTTGTGATTTTTCAACTCCTTGAATTTTTATTTATTCAAAAATTCATAATGACTTCACATAAAGTTGGAACCGTTAAAATTCCACAATTTGATAAAGAGAATTATATCATGTGGAAGAAGAAGATGCTATTATTTTTACAAGTTGCAAATCCCAAATATTCAAACTTGTTAAAGAAGGGTATAAAAACTCCGATGGTTATTGAACCGGAGGTAATAATAGATGGTGTGGTGACTACTGAAGCTAGAACCTATCCAAAAGAGCCTGAAGATTTTACTCCTGCTGAGAAGGAAGAAGCCTCCTTGGATGCCAGCCTTCAATTAATATTAATTGATTCCCTTGATCCCTTGATGAACAGACATGTGATGAACTGTAAAAATTCCAAACACATGTGGGAAACTATTGAGGTGATTAATGAAGGCACAGAGGAAGTTAGGGAGAACAAGTTGGAAATCCTAACCTCTGAATATGAACATTTCAAATCAAATCCAGGAGAAGGAATTACTGAAGTGTTTGAGAGGTACAATGCGTTGATCAACAACCTGAACATCAATGGAAAGTATTATTCAATCAGGGAGGTCAACAAAAAGTTCCTTTTAACACTGCCAGCTCATCTTGAACATAGAATCACTGCCATTAGAGAAGCTAGAGATCTGAGTGAGATTTCTTTGGACAGGCTCTATGGAGTGTTAAAAACCTATGAGTTGGAGCAGATTCAACAGAAGGAAGTCTACGGGAAGGATAGAATGGTCAGCACATCTACTGCACTTGTAGCTGAAGGTCAACAACAACAACAATCTCAACAGTTAGAAAGAATGGTACAGTTTTCCAAGGGTGAGGAAAATGAGTTAGTAGCAGAATATGATCCTCCTACTACAAATCAATCAAGTGATGATTTTTATTCCTTGGAAGAGCTGGAGCAATTGGAAGACGAGTCAATGGCCCAAATTGTCAAGAGATTCTCCCATGTCAGATTCAAGAGGAATCCCAAGCTTAAGTACAAGTCCAACTACAACAAATTCCAGAAAGGTGGATCTTCATCCTCTAACACCAGCAGTGGTGGATACAAAACAGGGATGGTTGATCGGAGCACCATTAGATGCTATAACTGCAATGAGTTGGGACACTTTGCCACAGAATGTAGAAAGCCAAAGCAAGTAAGAAAGAACTCTGAAAGGGCTTATCTGGCAAAGGGAAGAAGCTGGGATGATACTGACAGTGAAGATGAAGATGAAGGAAATCTTGCTCTTATGGCTATTGATGGAAAAGCTTCATCGTCAAGAATAGAGGTAAAACTTTCTGATGCTGAAATGGTTTATCATCTAAGAGGTAACTTAGATTGTGCACGTCGTGATAATGAACTGTTAAGTTTACAGATCACAGACCTTGAGAAAGAGGTCAATGAATTAAGACTTGTGCACATTAATCAAGACAAATTAAAAGAACAGGTATCTTTTCTAGAGAATAGAGTTGACTGTTATAGAAAACTCGAAACTATTCTCAAAGACAAGATCACCGGTCTTGAGACTAAGGTTAGAGCCTACTTCAATTCTTGTTCGAAGGCTAAAGAGTTCTACAGTAAGCAAGCTGTTAATCAAACATCTGGAATAGGTTATGATTACAATGCTGCTATTGGAGAATTAGGCATAAACTCCCCTCCTCATGTATGTGCTAAAGGGAGGGAAGTACCACATGTGCTTAAGGGTGTTGATGAACCCCTCTATAAAGCATCAATTGCTGAACCATTTGATGCGACCTCTTCTGTTATTCAAGAAGAAATACGTGCTGAGGATCATGCTTATGAGAAGATTGTTTCCAAGTCAAGTGAGTTGAAAGTTCCAGTCAAAGTTGTGAAAGCAACTGAGACTAACTCAGACACACATGAGTTGGATAACAATAATGCCATGTCTACCATGCATAAATTGCCTGCTGTTAATCACTCTCATAAAGCATGTGGTGTTGCTAATTGTATGTCTTGTGCTTTTAATATGATGTATGCTTATTTTAATGGTATGCATGTGTCTAATGATAAGACTACTCCTCGTCAGCATGTGAATAACAAGAAGCATGATAGGTCTAAGACTGCTAGTCCTTCTAAGGCTAGAAAGGAGACATTTGTGCCTAAGCTTAAACAGAAATTTGTTAAGGCTATTTACAAGGTCAAATGTTCAGTCATTGAGAATGTTGAGACCATTAAAATTAAAAATGTTGTTTTGTCTGACAAAGGACAGTTCTACAAGTATGCCGGGCCCAACCAAGTTTGGGTTCCGAAGAAGGTCTAATCCATTTGTAGTGCAGGGCATTAAACAAGTATAACCGGTAGTGTGGATTCTTGACAGTGGATCATCAAGACATATGACCGGAGATAGAGCCCTGCTATCAAATGTGGTTGAGAAAGCTGGCCCCATGGTTACCTTTAGAGATAACAGCAAAGGTTTATCCGAGGGATATGGCTGTTTGCAAGCTGGGAATGTTATCATTGTAATTTTGTATATTGTGCTAGGTTATTATCAGGAAGCAGTATCTAACATATAGCACCAGTGATGAGACTTGAGAATATTACGACATATCAGGCACCTGCTGCACATTACACTTGGAATTGTACTCTAGTAAGATGTGTACAAGTGTACTCCTGATTGGTGAGTTAAAAGAGGAAGTCAGTGCACCACAGTTCATGGACTTTGCAGCTGCAGATCTATTGGACTATGCAATCTCTTCTTCACAATCTCACTTCAGGTTGGTATGAACTAGTATACTGCTCAAGCAATCGTCAAGGACATGGTATGGCACTCTAACAGAAGTTGTAATCTTATATGAACTAGTAGAGTCGTCTTATTTATAACTATTTTATCACTAAGCACAATCATATTGTTTTATATGTGCAGTGGTATATTGTTTATGCAACATAACAATTAGTATCTAAAGTACTTGACAAGTATCGGTCAATGATATCTTGTTAACATTATGTTGCAGATATTTGTAAGTTTTTGACATGAATGAGAATTACTTAGACTTTACCCTAAGTGATCAATGTTTTATCAAAAACTCATTCATATTGAAAAACAAAATCAAACTTCTTTCTACATTAGTGATTTCTTATGTCATGTAAAATCTTTTAAAATCACTATTGTAAATCATTTTCTCTCTATTACCATATGTTCTATGATACAGGTTCAGTCTCCAATGACTTTCTTTCATTGACAGTCATGAGGTTGAAAACCCACAACGTCTATCCCAGACTGTAAAGACAAACACAAAAACAGAACCAACCAACACTCTTTTACCACTAAAAGTAGTATGAATGAGCGTGAGGGAGATAGTGCCTAGTGCACCACATAAGGAAGGTTCTGTAGTCAACCCAGTAGCTCTGTCTCCTACATAGATGAGTAGTATTTAAACCGAGACAACTGCTAGCCCCCATACATCTTCTCAAAAAGATGTAATGGCTGAAAAGGCACAAAAACAGTTACTAGATTCATTCTCTCAACAGGGTGAGTCTATTGAATTTTGCCTGTCGGCCAAGGTATCCGATGTAGTGTCACCACTTCAAACATAATCAATTCTTGATGCACAAGGAGAGGTTACACACACAAAGGATGAGTTGACGGAAACAAGAGTTTCGACCATTTTAAGGTCAGATTCGATTGTTTAAGGTTCGTTAGTGGACCAATTGCCTTTACAGGTGTTAGGAGAGGATACTGATCCAAAAGCCATATGTCAGTGGTCAGTGTCTACCTCCCCAGGCTTAAATCCCCTGGATGCATCTGTGGATAGTGGATCTGATATAGGTGCAGATCGGCAACTTGTTGACAATGATTCAGATATTACCTGATAAGTCACAAGGAAATGTCTTCACAGACATTAGAAGGGAACTTTGATCTTTATGCTAAATTTGTTGGATCATTGTTTACCTTCCCAGAATTCAAATCTGGAACCCTAAAAGGGAAACTAGCAACTTGTAAATTATGACTCAGATTCATCTGACGAGTTTAACAAGGATGGGGATTTGTGAACTCCCATTGCACCACCTGTGACCTCCTTAAGGATGGCTAAGGTGATTTTCCTTGCAGGTACAGCTGGATTATGGAGCTATGAGAGAAGAGTGATACACTTGTGAGAATGAGTGTAAACACGAGTGGAGAGAAGAGTGAAACACATGTGAGGTACACTAAACAGGATCACACACTCACAGTGAGGAAGAAAGAGAAACACTTGTTATTTCTTTTCCAACCAAGTGAAATATGAGAACTCCTTCAGACGACGGCATACATTCCTTCTTTAAGGGGGAGATAAAAGCTTAAGTAATAGTTTGGAGGATTCCTCAACTAAGGGGGAGAAATAGCAGGGAGGAAGAAAAAGATCCTACATGTACAGTACACCACACCATTGTTGTTTGTATCTACGGATCTATTGTACGGGAGAGGTGATAAACACAAGGTGATTTCCTAGTAAGGGAAGAAGCTGTTAGGGGAGTACCATTGGTTTTTATCTGCGGATCCTATTGTACGGGAGAGGTGGTAAAACGAAGGTGATCTTCTTTAATCAGTTGATTCTCATAGGGGGAGAAGCAAGAGATATGGGCTTCTCAACAGGAAATGTGGTTGTACAAATGAAGATGGAACTACTTGAAGATATGTTCAGTCTAGAGGAACATCTACTTGGAATCTGGAAAATGTTAAATCTCATCCAGAACTTTTCTACTATTTACTTTGCATGTATGTTTATATCTTTTTCTTATTTGTTAGTTGAGTTATCCTCTAGGTATTTGTGTGTTATTGTCTAACAAACAAATAGGGGGAGATTGTAAGTCATATGTCATAGACCTAATTGTATATTCGAGGATTCAACTCAACTCAAATAAGAATGTAATAAGTAAATAGTGGATCTACCGTCAGAGAGATCTCGCAAAGTAATATCTGTCAAAGGATTCAGAGACAATGTTCATCTACAGACTTGAGGAATTAATTCACTGGAAGAAGTTCAAGAAATTGATCATGCCTCAGTGATATAAGTCAAGATCGTGGATTTAATCAAGTGACAGAGATCTCGTCAGAGTATCATTAATTACAAGGATTTAATCTGAAGAAAATCAAAGTGTCAAAGTCAAGACATGAAGAAACGTCACGGAAGTTAGTCACTCATGAACCAGACAGTACATCGAGTGTCAACGTTGAAGTGGCGGAATTGATTCATAATTTTCAGTGATTTTCAGAAGATTTGCAGAAGAATGGTTGCTGCTCAAGACTAGAATTAATTCTCTATTAATTAATTAATTCATCTAATTTAATTAAGAAAATAAATTATATCTGCAAAGAATAATTTATTTATTAATTGAATTAATTGATTAATTAATTCTGAATTAATTTTAGGAATTTTCAGAAATTTAATTGGATTAAATTCAAATCTTAAATCAGCAAGACAATTGAAAATGAACTAGCATGACAATCAGGATTGTCATACCGATTGTCATGCTAGGCCATATTCAATTGTCACACCGAAAGTTACTCTAGGAGGATGATTGTCTTGCTAGTTCATTCTGATTGTCATGCTAGTTCATTCAGATTGTCTTGCTAGTTCATTCAATTGTCTCACCGAAAGTCTTGCCAGCTATAGGATTGTCATGCCAAGTCAATTCTATTCGTTTGTTGATTTAAAAAGAAGCAGAGAAGCAGCAACTTATTATTAAGAACACAGAAGTCAAGAAACAAGGCAGAAAAGAAAATCAAGAAGAAATATTTCATCTTTTCATCTGCATACTTCAAGATTAAATTTCTAGATTGTAAAGTTAAATCCAATCCACTAGAAATCTTTATCTTGCTCTTGTGTATCAATCTAGCGGATCAAAATCCCTAGAACTTAATCTCAAATTGCGTTTAGCATTTGAATCTTTTTTTATTACAAAAATAGAAAAAGTTCATGTCGAATTTATTCTAGATTTGTGATAATTAATTTGAGATTAATTCCTTGTAATCGATACAGTTGTTGTAACACTTTTCAAGTTTAATAATATTTTTATTTAACTTGAATTTTGTTTCACATTTTTTATTCCGCATTTAATTCGATTATTCGGTACTGTTTGTATTCAACCCCCCCTTCTACAAACACATTGGGACCTAACACCAACCAATCCCTCCATTTGTCATGCTTATGTCACCATGTCTATGTCATCTTCCCACACTTGTCTTCTTCTTGTTGGTGTGATGACATCATCATCATTAACCTCTTTGATTAAGTCCTAATTACTTGGCTAATGATCGCTGATCTGTTATACGGTTCGCTTAACTTTCGTTCTCGTTTATCGTTTGAGGGATCATACCCGGGATCTTATTACTTGGGTTCCCTTAACCTTTCTCAATACATTATATTCCTTTTATGATCCCCTCTTATAATCCTTGAATTTAAATCCTATTTATCATGTTACCTTATACTCAATTCTTTCGGTATCTGGTGAATTTTCGGGAAAAATTAAAGTGTTCGGATTTGGAGTCTGACGATCTTTACATACACTTATATACCATATAGAGTACTAATAAGATCTCAGAATAACAATAAAAGAACCTCTACAAAGTGAGGCATGAAAAGTTTTCTTATTCAGCATAATCAGCAAAATCACTATTCATAAGGGTTACAAAAAGTTCAAAATGTTTGGGGTTATTACATCTCTTCCCTTAGCTTCTTGTCGCTGCTAGCCACCTCCGCGATCTGCTCCCCAAATTTCATATTCAAGAATAGAGCCTTTGCACTAGCCAGGGACCGGTCACGAGCAGCCTCCACCAACCTCAGCTTGTCCCACTCTGCTACAGCGGTCTCTGGGATTTGATTTCCCACCATCTCAAAGAACTTCTGCTTTTTTGGTGAACTGTGAGATGGGGGGGTCTTCCAGAGAAGGCTTCAACCTTTTTGCAGATCGGGAACCAGAGCTGGCAAAGAGATCGGCAGGAGGGCGAATAACCTTCTTGCTTGGAAGCCCGGAGGAGTGATCTTTTGAAACCTGGCGAGGGGGAGCCTGTGACACGGGGGTAGCTCTCAAAGCAGCTTCAACCTTCACATCCTGTCCAAAAAGGTCATCATAGCTTGTGGGGTTCTTCACAAAAGACATGTCTGCAATGCAACATAAACACGTTAGCCATAATAGACAGGGAAATAAATGGCATGTAAAAGAGAAATATGTTAAGAATGCATGTGGAAGGGGTACAGGAACATACATTTCTCAACAAGCATAAGAAATTAAGTAAGGAAGAGACTATATGAGAAAAAGGTAGAGCCCCTTGGAAGAAGGGTCTCTCCAGCAAGAATGATACCAGGGTTAGGAGTCGCGTGCTCCTTGGGTAAACCAAACTTTAACTCACATAAATTTTCTGGGGTAAAAAGACCAGAATCATCCTTTAGGCCCTTATACTTTTCCAAAATACCCTGGGCTCTACCTAATTCCTCTCCTTCCAAGGGAGATTGAATAGGCATATAGGGAGAGTCGTTAAAGGCCGTACGATATGAGGGGCAATCATAACAATACAAAAACTGATTGGCCCAACCTGCCATCGTTTGTTTACAACCTGTCATGCACTTGCCATGATGAACATTCCACAAGGTAAGGTAGAAAAACCCACTACACCTACCCGATGGCTTTAACTGGTAGAAGTAGCCTAATTCATATGCTGTCAAGGCCTTAGAATACTCTTGGTGATAAAGAATGTACATACTCGCAGCTGTGCGGTATGAGTTGGGTGTTAGCTAGTGAGGGGCTAGTCCGTAAAAGTTGAAAATCTCAACAAAAAATGGGTGTAAGGGGAGAGAGAAGCCCTGCTTGAAGAACTGGGACGATATCACTACTTTTGGGATAGAATGATATGATTGAAGGTTGGCAAAATTCTGGCACCTTTCGTGGCGTTGAGGTACCACCAGAGTGCACCCAGGGACTATCTTGTCTGACAGGATATAAAGGGTCACCAAAGTCATGGAGGGTTTCAGGCAATCGTATGGTTTTGGGTCTATATGGGAATTGGCCTCATCCCCGTGGGAGTAGCCAGCAGCTAAAGCAATCTCATTATCAGAGGGTTCTTCAGGAATCAAGGACTCAGTCTCCTCAGTAAAAAGTTTTGTCCTACCAACAGGGGTATTCTGGCTATGAGAATCTACCTCCTCGTCAGAGGAAGCCAGGTCAACAGGTGTAATAACCCCAATTTTTGGGAAATTTTTGAAACCCTTATGAATAGTGTTTTTGCTGAATGAGAAAACTTTTCATGCCACACTATGTAGGGGTTCTGATATGGATATTCTGAGATTTTATTAGTACTTTATATGGGATATAAGTGTATGTAAAGATCGTCAGAATCCAAATCCGAACACTTTGATTTTTCCCGGAAATACACTAGATACGGAAAGATTTGAGAAAAAGGTAACAGGATAAAAAGGATTTAAATTAAAGGATTATAGGAGAGGATCATAAAAGGAATATAATATATTGAGAAATGTTAAGGGAACCTAAGTAATAAGATCCCGGGTATGATCCTTCAAACGATAAATGAAAACGAAAGTTAAGCGAACCGTATAACAGATTAGCGGTCATTAGGCAAACAATTAGGAAGTTAATCAAAGGGATTAGAGAGGATGATGTCACCCAACCAATGAGAAGAGGACAAGGAGGGGAGGATGACATCATGAGGATGACACAAGCATGACATGGGAAGGAAGGAGATGTGGTGGCTTTTTAACCACACAAAATCAAGGGCAACTAGGTAATTTACTAAAACAAACACAAAAATCAAACCAACCAAGCCAAGCAAATCATTTTTCATCAAAATCAAAAAGAAACCAAGGCATTGTTCTTCATGCTCTCGGCCAAAACAGAACCAGAACACTAAAACTGCTGTATCTCCTTCATTTCTCACTCAAATATTGTGTTCTATAGCTCATTCGAAAGGTATTGAGATGGCCTACAACTCTTGTTCACAAGTCTCGTCCAAATAATCATGGTAAGACCCTCATTTTTACAGTTCTTTAAATCGGACTTTTAGAAACTTCAAAGCCTAACTTTGTGTTCTTGATTTCTTTGGAAAGATCAAGCTTGTAGGAGGCTCCCTAAGGCTTCCTAGCAACTTAACACCTCCCAAGGAAGGTATAAACTTCAAACCCTAGCCTTTACTTTATTTGTTAGTAAGTTTAATGGTTGGTGTTGTGAAATGAGAAGCATGGATTGTGATTATTAGTAGTTTGGTTTGATTTGGAAGTGTTTTTGGTAATTGAAGCTTGATTATAGTTCATAAGTCTTGATTGTGGTTGTTTGAGTTGAAAACCTTGGAGATTATGGACTGATGTGGTATGGTTTAGGTGAAGTTTTGTTGTATTGATGGTTATGAGTTGGTTGGTGGTTAATTGGAGTAGTTTAAATATTGGTAATCGCGTAAACATAGCCGTCGTAATGTCCGATTTTCTTTGGACTGTTTTTATGCACAACATTAGGACCCGAGAACCCCCTTCTATATTATGACCACTGTCATGTTTAGATAGCTCATGTTACGAGTTTCGTTTTGATATGTAGTTCGTTCGATTCCGATGCACGGTTTAGGAGAAACGACCGTTTCAAGTAACGGCGTTTCGCGAACGAAACTTTTCCCCTCGCCTTACTTTGAAACATAGGTTAAAGACCAAAAAGGGTTAATTAATGCATGAAACATTTATGGTAAGTGTGTTAGTCAGTTGGTAAGACACTCGCGAAGGAATCGCCTTAAAACTCGTAAAGGTTAAATTATTAAAAATGGTGGAGCCGAGGGTACTCGAGTGACTTAAGAGAATCAGTAAGCACAAAACGAGCGTTAGAGTCTGAGTTGGTTAGAGTATAGATTTACAAGTGACTTTGGTTTAATTCTAACTTACTTGTTGTTTATAGGTTACCAGACTCGTCCCGAGCCATTCGTAACCCCCAGTCGCTCAGGCAAGTTTTCTACCCGATATACTGTTGTTGTGATGTAAATATATGTATATGCATTATCTTGTGATAGTGCATGATTGTTATTAGCAAATTTTGCGATATATTGGAGCATGCTGATATGGTATATATGCATGCCTGTTTCGCATTCTTTCCATATATATATCTGTTGATTCAGTTGATAATACCTATGTTAGAGGATAGCGGTAATTTGCATATACCCTTAGTACAGGGACCCAAAGGTGAAAATATTTCTAAAACCGGGAGTCGAGGATCCCGAGTAGATTTTGTATATATGGATATAAATATATATATATATATATATATATTTATACTTATATATATATATATATATATGGTCATAGTTTTCAAAACTATTAATCGAATAAGGTTTATTCGATAACTTTAACTTTATTTTATTATTGAATATTATTTTGAATATTCATCCGAGGACTTATGACTCCTTTATTTTATTATTGAATATTATTTCGAATATTCATTCGAGGACTTATGACTCCTTTTATTTTATATTAAATGAATATTATTTTGCATATTAATTCGAGGGCTTATGACTCAGTTTATATTGTTTAATGAATATTTTTGAATATTCATTTGAGGATCTATGACTCCGATTATTTGCTGAGATTTGTTCTTTATTTTATTAAAGAATAAGGTGTAAATAATCAAACTTATTTTCGATTATTCAAATAAAGATATTACTTTCGTATAAGTATATCTTTGATTATTTGCTATTCATTTCAAGTATAAGTTTTAATACTTCTACTTCAATTATTTTATAAAGATTATTCTTTATGGGAATATTATTTAAATAATAATATTCAGATATTTTCTAAATATTCTGGGGACTGATTTACTTCATTAAATCAGCTTCACTCCAAACATTCTTAAAAATGTTTTGCGAGTCTTCAAAATGATTTTTTTAAAAGTTAGAGCGGATCCCAAAACTCATTTTTTTAAGATCCTCCTTTCGAAGGGGATTTAAATACTCGCTCAAAACCTGAGGGATCCGGCTCTGTGGTGTGTTTTATATTCGCAACAAGGTTGCTATTTTGATAAATGAATTGATTACTTACCCAACACTCGGGAAGTAAAATTCTTGGAACAAGTTAATCCATTAACAGGCATCGCCTGGGAAATATCGGTGAGTTCTCCTTTCCAAATAGATACGACTTCTTGGTGGAGCCGTATCAACAAGTTTCTACTTGGGGAAAGTGGGGACAAGCTTTACGTTTCAGAGTCATGGATTTCATCTGAACTAGGAGTGGCGTAAGTGGCCGAGTAGCGCCGGCCCAGCCTTATTATATTGGCCCAAATGGCCTGAAAGTTCCGCTAAGGCGGTCCATTCCTTAGGAGTTCAGTGTTCGGTTGACAAGTAAATCCGACAGGTTCTCCTCTACATGTAGAAAATGGTGGGGTTGTACTACTACGACTGATCATCGTAAGTGGTCTTCCCGGCGCGGCAAACTCCCGTAATGAGTTCATCATCCAATTGGATAATTTCTGCAACACTACCCAGAGCACTTCGATAGAAAGGCTACGGTTGGGCGATTATTGAGTGTTGGTAGGGTCAAGTTTTCAAAATAATGTTTACATCAAATGAAGTATCTCGTAACTTCATTTTATTTTGATAATATTTTAAAGATTTAATCTATTCAAATCTTGCCTTATAGTCTCATCTATGTGATGAACTTTTGAAGCTAATTATAACTTGAACGGTGGTAGTTCAAGTAGTATTTGGGAAAGATATAAGTATATTGGGGTATCTTGTAACTTCATCTTTTAAACTTATATCTAATTAATAATTGTCTTATGAATGACAAAGATTTTCAGAAAAACGTTGAGACAAGGTTAGATATATGAGATCACCTTGCAACAATATTTTTTTTATACAGTTATACACTGGGACTTCGTGTATATTGTGCATGGAAGAGGACTTCCAATATTTTGAAAAGTATATATGTATATATATATAATGAATATTTTGCGACTTCATCGCATTAAGATATCAACTTGGTTCATTTCTTTTGACCAAGACTTTCATGAGTACTATGAGAAGGCTCATATATTGTTAATCATTATACATATTATTTTGGTGGGCTTGCTGCTCACCCTTGCTTTCTTCTTTCATCACACAACATCAGATAGACAAGATGAACCGGACCAAGCTCCCGATTCGCAAGAGGTTAGGAGACGTTCCGCAGTTTTCTAGAAGCACTGATGCCGCCATAGCTGAGGTAGGAACTACCAATAGGCTAGGCTTTTAACTTTTGATGTATCAGATTATGTATATTTATGAATTGTAATAATGGCAAAGAAATGTAAATTTATTCAGAAACCTTTTAAGGTGTATTGGCAGATAATTGTGGAATATAAGGACTTGTGATTTTTTTTTTTTTGGATGTTCATCTCTGAGACTATAACGTGTGGTGTGTGTGTTTATTGTGGGGTCACAGTGCAGAGTAGTTGAGTAATTATTAAGATTGGATGTTATTAAGGGAAATGGAACTCGTGACGACCCGGATCCCCGACCCCGGATCTGGGGGTGTTACAGAAATGGTATCAGAGCTAAGCGTTATAAACCTCAGAGATGATGTGACGTTAAGATAATAAGTTCACTAAGATAATAAGAACTCTTGCCAAGTTCATAGTCGGGCTACCTAACGTAGTACTGACAGTTAAAACCCTTATGGGAACCCTTATAAATATCGTAATAGGAGCGTAGTTCGTTATCGTATATGGTAGCGAGACTCCGAACCCTGAGGTTGAGGAGCAACAGCGCGATGATGTTTTATTACTAATTGGAGATCGGATTGTGGATCCGATAGAGCGTCCTAACGCAGGACCGGATGATGTTGATATTGAGGATGTAGCGGTTAAGGATGTTGTCCTAGAATGGATAATTGCTGAGGAGGATCCCATGGAGGATCCTGACAAGAATGAATAAAGGACCACTGAGGAATTGATGACCATGGTTAGGGCAACTACCAGAGGTAGGATTGGCCGGTCACTACCGGAGGTTCGTTCAAGTTGTAAAGATAGTAGCCCCTTTAACGCGGCTTACTCGTAAGACTGAGAAGTTCGAATGGACAGAGAAATGCGAGAACAGCTTTCAAGAACTGAAGCAGAGGTTGGTGATGGCCCCTATGCTGGCGTTGCCGGATGGAAAAAGGAGATTTTGTGATTTGTAAGTGACGCTTCACATAAGGAATTAGGGTGCTTCCTAGCACAGCAAGATAATCGCGTCTGCGTCAAGACAATTAAGGTAATATGAAATTCGATATCCCCGCCCATGAGCTTAGGCTCGTGGCAATAGTTTTACCCTAAAGATTGGAGGCACTACTTGTATGGAGAGAAGTGCGAGAATTACCTAAGCCATAAGTGCTCTAGTACATTCTTACGTAGAAAGAGCTCAACATACGCCAGAGGAGGCGGTTAGAGCTAATCAAGAATTATGATTGGGAGATTCTTTATCATTCGGGAAAGCCAATATGGTGGCTGATGCCCTTAGTAAAAAGGAGAGACTCAAGATGATAATGTCTTTTGGAGAGTTTATAAGAGATTTTGAGAAAATGGAAATAGTAGTGAAGGTAACCGGAGCCGGTACCGAAAAGCTGTTTGAGATAGTAATACAGCCCGAATTATTGGAAAAGATCATATTGTGCCAGAAAAAGTTATGAATGAAGGCAGAGAGCCAATAAATAGATAAGAGGTTAATACCGAGAAAGATGAGAAGGGAATAATGAGGTATTCCTACAGAATTTGGGTTCCAAATGTTCAAGAGCTTAAAGATGAGATCTTAGATGAAAGCTAGTTTGAGGAATAAGATTTAGAGCAAACCCTGAACGTGATAGTCAGGGAGGTCGCCATCAAGATAGAAGGAACCCATGATATAATGGAGTGGAAAATAAGGATTTTAAATTAAAAGATGACCCCAATTATGGGGAGTAGGATGAAACATTTTATACTAAGGAAACAAAAAGTCGAGTAAGGAAAGGAGACCCGAGATGGTACCCCTATACGGCAATTCATGGACCTGTCTAAAGAGAACTTATACTATTATCCCCAACCACCACCCTGAGGAGACAGTACGGTGAGAAATTCTTTCAGGACCTTTAAGTCGCTAAGCTCTCAGAGTTTCATGGAACAAGCTGACCCAGCCAAGGCAAGAGCCTGGCTAAAGGAAATAGAGGAATCATTTGAGATTCTAAATGATTGACGAACCACAAAGGACTATTTTTGTCACTTACCCTCCTAAGAGAGAGGCCACACGCTGGTGAAAGACCAAGAAAGGCACGGAGCCAGAGGTTATAATAAACTGATTTAAGTTTAGTCAATTGTTTTAGGAAAGTACTTCCCAAGGTTATGGAGATAGTGTAAAAGCTTTAGAGACGGAACAAAGGCAGACGAGTATGATGAATTATGAATCTAAGTTGTAAAAGTTATCAAGATTCGTTCTGAGGACACGAATCCAGAATGACGGGATGTATGAAATCAATGTTTATGTTGTGTTGGTCCATGAAATAATGATAAGAGAAAGGAAAATAAAAAGAAACTGAAGTGGAAGGGAATATAAAGGCAATAGAGTTTGAGGAATGATAAGGGAGTTGGGTATGAGGAAACCCTAAAGACTCGTAGCAATAGACATAGAAAAGTATGTAATCGTCAGGATGAGGGTGATATACCATGAGTTAAATTGATGGTTGAAGGTATAAGAGATACATATATAATTATCCCCTGTAAGTTGGGAAGATTCGAGGAAACCTTGAGATAATTCGAAGGATAAATAATGAGACGCGGATAGACTAAGGAGGCAAGGAAGTAAGAAACTAAGAAAATTGGGTGAAGGAAGTGACCTTCAAGAAGGTAAAGTGTAAGACCGGTGGCATGATACCCAGAAAGGGAGACGCCAGATATGAAAGATATCCCAACATTGAGATGACTGTTGAGATAAACAACAAAAGTAAATAAGGAATTATTAAGAAGAAGTTCACGTTGAACATGACCAATATCTTCCAGAACATCCATGTTATCATTACCAAATCAAGAAAGAAAAGTGGATGACCATTGTTATCTTTTGGAGGCCATATGGATTGACCTCAATTTGAATAAGGATGCTATTATGAAGTTAGGTATAGACTATCGAGGTGGGAATGATTGAATAAGACACCCTTATCAGGGATATATGACTTGATTTATCCATGGAAGGATGCAGGTACCTTTTAAAGGTGGAATTAAGGATAGAACATTGGTAACTTAAAATGAATCCTAGGGGAATGCATAAAGGTTGGAATTTCACCCTTAATAGGGACAGTATGAGTTCTGACAGTATGATTGGGAAAGGGTTAAGGTAACAACAACCTTTAAGAATCAGTGGAGAAATTTTTCAGAAGTATATAGACAATGGTTCTAGTATTAGTAAATGGTATTTTGATATGCCCTGTATCTAGGGAATACAGGAGGAACGATTGAAGGATAACCTTAGAGGTTTTACAAGGAGAAAGGTAATATTTAAAATTCTCAAGAATAGAAATGTTGATAAAGGAAATATGACGTAATTATAATGATGCGAAGTGGGGCACGTGTTAAACCACGAGAAAGTATGGATCGAACCAGTAATGGTCGAAATTGTTCAGGGCAATTAGGACTTAAGATAAAAAATGTTCTAATTATGATTGAGAGTCAGTCATGACAGTGATTAACCTCTAAAGACTGAGGCAATAACTTATGGAAAAATGGTGATTTTTTTTTACTCATCAGATTTTAAGGAAAGCATTTTCACATAAGCTGTGATTGAAATAAGGTAGAAAATTTATTTGGAGATGGTTAAAGTGACATTGACTGTAAGGAAATTTTACTATCAGGAAAGGCCAAAGAGGTGGCCGACACTTTAAAGGTAAGAGGATAATTATAGGCGCTTGTGCCAAAAGAATACAGTGATGATGGTTAAAACTGTGAAGGTTGTATTATGGTTTGGAAGATTGACATTCCTTCTGATGACTGTGCAATACCCAGCCGTAATAGTAGTTGGTAAAGGTTTAATTCGTGTAATCGCCATGAGCGGGCTATCTATCTTAGAAGGTACTATCTTGAGAATGAGCCTGGACCATGTTTGAAAAGGACTAAACGAACCTTTGAGATCAGGAGTGTTCTTCATGAATCAGAAATGGTGATTATGTTACCTCCTTAGAAGGATTTGATACGACATGTATGGACTCCGTATGGTTAGCTATTAAAATTTCATGGAAAGTGAATGATGACAGTGGGTCAGTGGTGGACCATAGTAAGGCAGCAATGATTCTGCGAGTAACGAGCTGATTACAACCGTGAGAGTTGTATTGGAATGGATGTTGAGATTGAGTACCACTAAACGGGTCGTGGTAGTGTATAAGTTATCATTGATAGACTAATTAAGTAGAGTATCTACCTATTGAATATTTATTCCCTCTTATGAAAAGAGAGTCGTATTACTATATGAGGAAGGTTGCGGTCCAAGTATAGAACTCTAGTAACGGTGATGTCTAAAATGAGATCCCAGGTTCGATTTTCGAAATCGAGGGAGTTTCAAAGGTGATTGTGTATAAGCTCGAGGAAGAGCATGGGTCCATAGAATGATGGACGGAATAGAAATATTTAGGCATGGGAAATACGATGCTATAATACTTGATGCTGATATAAATACATATATGTTTTGTTCTCCTATGACAAACCTCTATAGTTCAGAGGTAGGTTCCAAGCCAGATATTTTGTGGCAGTATATTTTTTTTATATATATACAATTCTCTTCAGTTCGTTCTTTTCTCTTCTTTTCATTTCATGTAATTTGAGAAGAACAACCCTTCCAGAAGGGGAGGTATTGCCGAATGACTGTCTATCTGTGTGATAGAAGCCTAGTAGGATACCAACTATTGTTTAATTGCTTGTCAAGTACTAAAGGCTGGCCACCTTCTGTACTAACTATGCGAGATAACAAGTGTTCATGATCATAGTGATCTCTCAATAAATTCTTTTACTTTTATATGAAGGATTAAGCTTTCGAAAATAGAAACAGCTGAAAAAGGAGTAGTAAAGTTATGGTGGTATTCAGAATGGGAACACATTCGTAATACTAAGGTTGACGTGGTTATTAAAAGGTTATAGAACGCTAACGAGCAAAAGTATAACTAGTATAATATTAGGAACGGAAGGTAGTAGCGACTACGAACTGGGAAAAAGGATGGGTAGTGAAAAGCAAAAGCTCTAATGCTAAAAGCTATAATGAGAGTCTGTGCAATAGACTTGAAAGAAATTGGAATGATCACTTAACACGGGTTGAGTTTTCTTACGACAATAGATCATATGTCAGTATTGAGGTATCGCCTTATGAGATCCTTGAGGGAAGACAATGTCGATCTCCCTTATGTTAGGATGAAGTTGTAGAGCGCAAGATGCTCGGACCCGCAGTAGTCCAAAGGACTAAGGATATAATAGATCTAATCAGAGGACGGCTGGTAGTAGCCCAAGATGGACATAAGAAGTATGTTGATTTGACATGAAAGAACAAAGAGTATGAAATAGGGGGCCTAGTAATGTTATAGGTATCCCCTTGGAAACCCTTGAAAAAGGATTGATGAGGTTCGGAAAGAAAGGAAAGCTAAGTCTACAATTTGTTGGACCATTGGATATATTAAGACGTTTGGGAAGTTAGCATATGAGCTAGCCCTACCCCCGAACCTGTAGCAAGTTCATAACGTGTTCCACGTATCAATGTTAAGGAAGTGTAATTCGGATGCCAGACAAATAGGGGCATATGAGCGCATAGACATGCAACCAGACGTAACCTATATGGAGCAACCAGGAAGGGTATAGAGTAAAAAGGAACGAGTGCTTAGGAGAAGGGTTATCAAACTAGTAAGAGTTTGATGGTAGAACCACAATGTGGGAAAATTTACTCGAGAGTTAGAAAGTGCAATGCTAAGAGAGTATCTCTTTTCATTTTCTATCTGATTCCGGGACGGAATTCTTTTAAGGAGGGGAGACTGTAATAACCCCAATTTTTGGGAAATTTTTGAAACCCTTATGAATAGTGTTTTTGCTGAATGAGAAAACTTTTCATGCCACACTATGTAGGGGTTCTGATATGGATATTCTGAGATTTTATTAGTACTTTATATGGGATATAAGTGTATGTAAATATCGTCAGAATCCAAATCCGAACACTTTGATTTTTCCCGAAAATACACTAGATAAGGAAAGATTTGAGAAAAAGGTAACAGGATAAAAAGGATTTAAATTAAAGGATTATAGGAGAGGATCATAAAAGGAATATAATATATTGAGAAAGGTTAAGGGAACCTAAGTAATAAGATCCCGGGTATGATCCTTCAAACGATAAACGAAAACGAAAGTTAAGCGAACCGTATAACAGATTAGCGGTCATTAGGCAAACAATTAGGAAGTTAATCAAAGGGATTAGAGAGGATGATGTCACCCAACCAATGAGAAGAGGACAAGGAGGGGAGGATGACATCATGAGGATGACACAAGCATGACATGGGAAGGAAGGAGATGTGGTGGCTTTTTAACTACACAAAATCAAGGGCAACTAGGTAATTTACTAAAACAAACACAAAAATCAAACCAACCAAGCCAAGCAAATCATTTTTCATCAAAATCAAAAAGAAACCAAGGCATTGTTCTTCATGCTCTCGGCCAAAACAGAACCAGAACGCTAAAACTGCTGTATCTCCTTCATTTCTCACTCAAATATTGTGTTCTATAGCTCATTCGAAAGGTATTGAGATGGCCTACAACTCTTGTTCACAAGTCTCGTCCAAATAATCATGGTAAGACCCTCATTTTTACAGTTCTTTAAATCGGACTTTTAGAAACTTCAAAGCCTAACTTTGTGTTCTTGATTTCTTTGGAAAGATCAAGCTTGTAGGAGGCTCCCTAAGGCTTCCTAGCAACTTAACACCTCCCAAGGAAGGTATAAACTTCAAACCCTAGCCTTTACTTTATTTGTTAGTACGTTTAATGGTTGGTGTTGTGAAATGAGAAGCATGGATTGTGATTATTAGTAGTTTGGTTTGATTTGGAAGTGTTTTTGGTAATTGAAGCTTGATTATAGTTCATAGGTCTTGATTGTGGTTGTTTGAGTTGAAAACCTTGGAGATTATGGACTGATGTGGTATGGTTTAGGTGAAGTTTTGTTGTATTGATGGTTATGAGTTGGTTGGTGGTTAATTGGAGTAGTTTAAACATTGGTAATCGCGTAAACATAGCCGTCGTAATGTCCGATTTTCTTTGGACTGTTTTTGTGCACAACATTAGGACCCGAGAACCCCCTGCTAGATTATGACCACTGCCATGTTTAGATAGCTCATGTTACGAGCTTCGTTTTGATATGTAGTTCGTTCGATTCCGATGCACGGTTTAGGAGAAACGACCGTTTCAAGTAACGGCGTTTCGCGAACGAAACTTTTCCCCTCGCCTTACTTTGAAACATAGGTTAAAGACCAAAAAGGGTTAATTAATGCATGAAACATTTATGGTAAGTGTGTTAGGCAGTTGGTAAGACACTCGCGAAGGAATCGCCTTAAAACTCGTAAAGGTTAAATTATTAAAAATGGTGGAGCCGAGGGTACTCGAGTGACTTAAGAGAATCAGTAAGCGCAAAACGAGCGTTAGAGTCTGAGTTGGTTAGAGTATAGATTTACAAGTGACTTTGGTTTAATTCTAACTTACTTGTTGTTTATAGGTTACCAGACTCGTCCCGAGCCATTCGTAACCCCCAGTCGCTCAGGCAAGTTTTCTACCCGATATACTGTTGTTGTGATGTAAATATATGTATATGCATTATCTTGTGATAGTGCATGATCGTTATTAGCAAATTTTGCGATATATTGGAGCATGCTGATATGGTATATATGCATGCCTGTTTCGCATTCTTTCCATATATATATCTGTTGATTCAGTTGATAATACCTATGTTAGAGGATAGCGGTAATTTGCATATACCCTTAGTATAGGGACCCAAAGGTGAAAATATTTCTAAAACCGGGAGTCGAGGATCCCGAGTAGATTTTGTATATATGGATATAAATATATATATATATATATTTATACTTATATATATATATGGTCATAGTTTTCAAAACTATTAATCGAATAAGGTTTATTCGATAACTTTAACTTTATTTTATTATTGAATATTATTTTGAATATTCATCCGAGGACTTATGACTCCTTTATTTTATTATTGAATATTATTTCGAATATTCATTCGAGGACTTATGACTCCTTTTATTTTATATTAATGAATATTATTTTGAATATTCATTCGAGGGCTTATGACTCAGTTTATATTGTTTAATGAATATTTTTGAATATTCATTTGAGGATCTATGACTCCGATTATTTGCTGAGATTTGTTCTTTATTTTATTAAAGAATAAGGTGTAAATAATCAAACTTATTTCGATTATTTAAATAAAGATATTACTTTCGTATAAGTATATCTTTGATTATTTGCTATTCATTTCAAGTATAAGTTTTAATACTTCTACTTCAATTATTTTATAAAGATTATTCTTTATGGGAATATTATTTAAATAATAATATTCAGATATTTTCTAAATATTCTGGGGACTGATTTACTTCATTAAATCAGCTTCACTCCAAACATTCTTAAAAATGTTTTGCGAGTCTTCAAAATGATTTTTTTAAAGTTAGAGCGGATCCCAAAACTCATTTTTTTAAGATCCTCCTTTCGAAGGGGATTTAAATACTCGCTCAAAACCTGAGGAATCCGGCTCTGTGGTGTGTTTTATATTCGCAACAAGGTTGCTATTTTGATAAATGAATTGATTACTTACCCAACACTCGGGAAGTAAAATTCTTGGAACAAGTTAATCCATTAACAGGCATCGCCTGGGAAATATCGGTGAGTTCTCCTTTCCAAATAGATACGACTTCTTGGTGGAGCCGTATCAACAAGTTTCTACTTGGGGAAAGTGGGGACAAGCTTTACGTTTCAGAGTCATGGATTTCATCTGAACTAGGAGTGGCGTAAGTGGCCGAGTAGCGCCGGCCCAGCCTTATTATATTGGCCCAAATGGCCTGGAAGTTCCGCTAAGGCGGTCCATTCCTTAGGAGTTCAGTGTTCGGTTGACAAGTAAATCCGACAGATTCTCCTCTACATGTAGAAAATGGTGGGGTTGTACTACTACGACTGATCATCGTAAGTGGTCTTCCTGGCGCGGCAAACTCCCGTAATGAGTTCATCATCCAATTGGATAATTTCTGCAACACTACCCAGAGCACTTCGATAGAAAGGCTACGGTTGGGCGATTGTTGAGTGTTGGCAGGGTCAAGTTTTCAAAATGATGTTTACATCAAATGAAGTATCTCGTAACTTCATTTTATTTTGATAATATTTTAAAGATTTAATCTATTCAAATCTTGCCTTATAGTCTCATCTATGTGATGAACTTTTGAAGCTAATTATAACTTGAACGGTGGTAGTTCAAGTAGTATTTGGGAAAGATATAAGTATATTGGGGTATCTTGTAACTTCATCTTTTAAACTTATATCTAATTAATAATTGTCTTATGAATGACAAAGATTTTCAGAAAAACGTTGAGACAAGGTTAGATATATGAGATCACCTTGCAACGATATTTTTTTTTATACAGTTATACACTGGGACTTCGTGTATATTGTGCATGGAAGAGGACTTCCAATATTTTGAAAAGTATATATGTATATATATATAATGAATATTTTGCGACTTCATCGCATTAAGATATCAACTTGGTTCATTTTTTTGACCAAGACTTTCATGAGTACTATGAGAAGGCTCATATATTGTTAATCATTATACATATTATTTTGGTGGGCTTGCTGCTCACCCTTGCTTTCTTCTTTCATCACACAACATCAGATAGACAAGATGAACCGGACCAAGCTCCCGATTCGCAAGAGGTTAGGAGACGTTCCGCAGTTTTCTAGAAGCACTGATGCCGCCATAGCTGAGGTAGGAACTACCAATAGGCTAGGCTTTCAACTTTTGATGTATCAGATTATGTATATTTATGAATTGTAATAATGGCAAAGAAATGTAAATTTATTCAGAAACCTTTTAAGGTGTATTGGCAGATAATTGTGGAATATAAGGACTTGTGATTATTTTTTTTTTGGATGTTCATCTCTGAGACTATAACGTGTGGTGTGTGTGTTTATTGTGGGGTCACAGTGCAGAGTAGTTGAGTAATTATTAAGATTGGATGGATTAAGGGAAATGGAACTCGTGACGACCGGATCCCCGA